>NC_028642.1:10464299-10474511 GCF_001406875.1 Solanum pennellii
ATATATATATGTTAAATTTGACAAGATTTAAAAATGGATTAATGAGAAGATATGGTAGTTAGGAGGATAATTCTTCATTGATAGAAATGTCAAGATAGAACCTTTTGTAAGTAAAATTTAGGTGAATCATAAATTGATTTCACAAGGTAAATCTTGACATTTTGACATATTGTGATGTCATGGATGACATCAATAGGAAGAATTCACTCCTATAAATAGGTAGCTCCTAATTCATTTGTTATACACTTCTAACTTGCCTTCTCATCTCCTAAGGCATTTGTTCTTCTTTGTCTCTTGTATGATCTCACTTGTACTCTTTTGGAGTGAAATAAATATCGGTTTGTTGTGTCTTATAAGTAGGCAAAAGAAAACAGAAGTTTGCCGAACCTCGTTAATTCCTGATGTTCTTTTTGTTGTTGTCTCATTTACTATTTATTAGCTACCTTTAGATATAGTAGTTATGATTTCATCACTCTATACATTCGGCTTCCGCAACAATTGGTATCAGAGCAAGGTATTATCTAAGTATGCTCTGTGGTTGCAGCATAGTCTGAACTTCCACATCAGAAAAAGATTTACTTTGATCTTTGTATTGTTAGCTAGTAAATAGTATTTGTAGTAAAATGGGAGACAAGAAAAATGATGACTCCACATCTAGTGTGAATAATACGTCATCATTGGCATCTTCGCTTATGACAAGAATTGTGTCAAATGCGAAATTTACAGTTGAAATTTTTGACGGGTCAGGACATTTCGGAATGTTGCAAGGCGAGGTCCTTGATGTTCTTTTTCAACAAGGGCTAGATATTGGCATTGAAGAAAAGAAACCAGACGGTGTAGGAGAAGAAGATTGGAAGATTATCAACCGTGTTGCTTGAGGTACCATTCGATCTTACCTTGCAAGAGAACAAAAGTATCATACACAAAGGAAACATCTGCGAATAAATTATGGAATCATTGGAGGAGAAATTCTTTAAGAAAAATAGTCAAAATAAACTTTACATGAAAAGAATACTGTTACGCTTCACTTATGTTCCCGGTAGCACAATGAATGATCATATCACCAGCTTTAATAAGTTGGCAACAGATTTGCGAACTATGAACGTGACTTTTACGGATGGAGATATGGACTTAATGTGGCTAAGTTCACTTTCCGATGAGGTTGAGCATCTTGAAACGACTCTACTGCGTGGGAATGATGAAGTATCTCTCAAAGAAGTTTGTTCTGCCTTATACATTTATGAACAAAGAAATAGAGAAAAACAAAAAGGCGGAGAAGTAGAAGCACTAGTTGCGAGAGGTCGTTCTCAAAAGCGATTCGGTATGAATAAAAAAACAAAGTCGGTTAGCACTCCGCTTGCTCCTAATTTTAAGCTTATTGATGCTATGTCACCTAATAATGAAGTTGAACGAGAATATATATCAAGAGTACCATACGCTAATACTATTGGTAGCTTGATGTATGCAATGGTTTGCACAAGGCCAGATATTTCACACGCTGTTCGAGTTGTAAGCAGGTACATGCACAATCCTGGAAAGGATCATTGGCAGGCTGTAAAATGGATTCTACGGTATATTCATAATACTGTAGATGTTGGTTTGGTTTTCGAGCAGAAAGATAGTCGATATCTTGTTGGATATTGTGACTCAGATTATGCAGGTGATTTAGACAAACGAAGATCAACTACTGGTTATGTTTTCACTATTGCAAATGCACCAGTTAGTTGGAAGTCTATTTTGCAGTCAACAGTTGCTTTGTCTACCACTGAGGTAGAGTACATGGCAATTACAGAGGCTGCGAAGGAAGCAATTTGGCTTCAAGGATTGCTTAGAGAGCTTTGTATTGGACAAGAAGAAATCACAATGTTTTTGTGATAGTCAGAGTGCTATTCAATTAGCAAAGAATCAAGTTTATCATGCAAGAACGAAGCACATTGATGTCAGATATCATTTCATACGAGAAATCATAGAAGATGGTGGAGTTATAATGCAGAAAATTCATACTATAGATAATCCTGCCGATATGTTGACAAAAGTGGTGACTGTGGTCAAGTTTCAACATTGTTTTAACTTGATCAACATTGTTGAACATTGAAGATTAAGGTTGATGACATAATCAAAATTGTTGTTGAAAGAAAGTTGAAAATGGAGAATCTTGCCAAGGTGGAGATTTGTTAAATTTGACAAGATTCAAAAATGGATTAATGAGAAGATATGGTAGTTAGGAGGATAGTTCTTCATTGGTAGAAAAGTCAAGATAGCACCTTTTGTAGGTGAAATTTAGGTGAACCATAAATTGATTTCACAAGGTAAATCTTGACATTTTAACATATTGTGATGTCATGGATGACAACAATAGGAAGAATTCACTCTTATAAATAGGTAGCTCTTAATTCATTTGTTATACACCTCTAACTTGTCTTCTCATCTCCTAAGACATTTGTTCTTCTTTCTCTCTTGTAGTATCTCACTTGTAATCTTTGGAGTGAAATAAATATCGGTTGATTGTGTCCAAGGAGTAGGCAAAAGAAAACAAAAGTTTGTCGAACCTCGTTAATTCCTGGTGTTCTTTTTGTTATTGTCTCATTTACTATTTATTAGCCACCTTTAGATATAATAGTTGTGATTCCATCACTCTCTCTCTATATATATTAATTTAATTTATCATGGGAAATTACATATACAAATCCATATCCATAAGAACTAAAGTATATCGATCAACCTAGCTTCACCATATATATTTAGCCACTTAATTAAAAAGAAACGTTTAGGAGCAGATTTTCTCTCCCTAGATCTCTAAGCAAACTTTTCATAAATCCGTTTCTTAAAAGAAATTATATTATTATATATATTATATACATATACCCACACTATTTAATTATTTTGATTGGAATAAAAAAATTAATTGTATGTCCTTAATTCGATGTTAACTATTTCAGATTGTAAATTCGTACATTCGCAAAAAAAAATTCAAAAATCTTATGATTGTATGTTATAATATACCGTAAAAATTGAAATTGAAACTATATGATATGTGAGATGGAGGGACTGCCAAAACATATGATAGAACACATGTATAGGGTCATTCGATATATTGGATTATTAGAAGAAATAATCAATATATTAGATAATATTTGACATTATGTTTGGTAGAAAATTTGGGCCTATATATAACTAGTTCATGTATTAGTTTTACAGAATATATGGCATTATAAGATATTTTACTAATACCTTCCTATCCATGATACATAAAATGTAATTCCATCAAATTAATCTCACTAAAGATAGAAATATCTCTCAAATCTTTTTAATCATTTTGTTTATTTTCTTGATTTCTTCTTTTATTTATTTGTACTAATAAATTAATTTAAATAAATTATTATTTCTAGAGAATTATTTATTACTACATAAATTTAATATAATATTTAAAATATGAGTCAACTACCTTCTTCCAGAACTAAACTACACACGCACAAAAGAAATACAGAAATTAATCTCCACAGATGATATTAAAGATAGTAATTTAATATTTGAATCGATAAATAGTAATTTAAAAGACTTACATGTCCACAGCAAAACCACAACTTGTATTATTGGTAGTCCCTAATCCAATGAACTCCCTTTGTCCATATTCTCACACTGATAATGGAGCATAAGCTAATGAATTAACGGGCTAATTACAAGTGAATCTCATTCAATAACCATATCCACCCTAATACATAAGCCTGGCAAGGGGACGGGGACGAGGACTGGGGGACGGGACGGGACGGGGGATGGGGAAGGGGGATTTCGAGCGGGATCGGAAATGGGGGGACGAAAATAGGTCCCATCCCGTCCCATTATATATACGGAATGGGATGGGATTTGGGGGGACGGGACGGGTCGGGACGGGGATTTTTTTTTATTTTTAAATACTTATTTATTTGTAATGAAATTATATGTTTTTAGCTAATAAATTTTAAATTTAACTTTTAACTTTTAAATTTAAAATTAAATTTTCAAATTTCAAGTTTGAAATTTCAAATTTCAAGCTTCAATTTTCAAATATCAAGTTTCAACTTTAATGTATTAAAGTTCATTATTAGATGCATTATCTAATGCGACAGACATTACTTTATCTATAACCATGTAATAATATAAAACACCTAAAAATTTTGAAGCTAAATATGCACCAGTTTTTTTTCTCTACACATAGTATATAACTTAATATTCTTTTTTTGCAAATTTCAATTATGATCAATCCAATGAGCTGTAACAGTTAAATAATCATTTCCATTAACACTATGATCCATGTCTGCAGTTATAGACACTCTACTATCTAATATGCTAAATATACAGCGAAGAAATTGAGAATGTTTACCTTGATATTCAAAAACATCATGCTTAATAGTATTTCTTGAAAAACCTCTATAATTCGGATTATAAGTTTGTTGAATATATTAAATAAAATCGGGATTTGAAGGAAAACTATAAGGCAAACCACAAACAGCAACCATTTTAGCTAAATTTTCGCGATCTAATTCCTGATTATATTTTCGTTGTGTTATTGGACCACCGGGGTTAGAAGGATCTAATGTTCCTTGAACCATGTTAGAAGCCCCTATCATTGCATTACCGGTAATATCAAATTCATCAATTGGAATTCCTTTTTTCTATTGGATAATGCTTTAGCTTCTTTATATTGAATCGGCACACAAGATAACAAATGTCTATTTAATCCCCCCGTCCCACCTTGACTCCTACCTTGTTTATGTTTAAAATCTTGCTTACACTTATTACAAATAGCAACACTATTTTCTTTATCGAAAGTCATAAATTGCCACACAATAGAAGTTTTAGGGCGTTGATACTTCACTTTCTCCCTTGTGGGAGATATAAGTGGTGGACGTCTACAATTTTGCTCCTTTAAATTTATAGCGTCATTTGGAGCTTCTGTCACCGAACTAGTAGGTGTATCATCTAAATCCTCTTCTTCCACTTCCACTTCTACTTTTTCACCTGAATTTTCATCAACATTAGGATTAATATTACCATAACATCGTTCTAAAGTTTCGTGATCGAGTTGAACATTTGGATGAATATCATAAGGAGTATCATCAATATAAGTAGAATTATTTGTATTAAATCTAACTCTACACATTGATTTAGATGAAGTACTACCACTTTTACTACTCTTTTTTTCTTTACTATTTTTTTACCAAAATTAAATATTTTAAAAATTCCAATTTGTTCGTTATCTTATGCTTTCTCTTTTCCTTTACCGATACTTTTTTGGCTAGAACTCATACTTAATTATATATAAAGCGTAATATAAAGATAATAATAACACAAAAAATAAAGAAGAAAAATATAAAATAAATATTATGAGATGAATGTACCAAACATCTGCGTTAATAGCAGACGTTAAACCGATCTTGAAGCTTGTGACTTGTTGTAACTTGTAATTGGAAACTCCAAGTGTCCAATCAATACTTGATAAGAAATATGATTTAATTTTATATATTGATATAATATGAAAATTTAGAATTGAAAATTGAAATATGTATGGAATTATAGATTATAATAATATGAGAATTAAAATGGAATAGAAATTAAGATTCACACTTGAGAGATTGAGAGTTGAGAGGATATAGAAAATTAGAAGAGAGAAATGAGAATAGATGATTTTGTAAAAAATTGTAAGGGATAGAGGGGTATTTATAATATTAAAAATGGGTTAAAGTGTAATTATTAAAACTTGAGAGTTTAAATTAAAGTTTTAAAAGTCGGGGGGTGGTAGGGGGCGTTTGGGAAGTGAAAAAGGGGAAAAAAGCCGTTGGGGGGCCCACTAGCCATTTCCCCAACGGCTAGTAATGGTAATATTTTCAAATTTTATAAAAAGAAAAATTGGGGGGATCCCGCGAACTGGTCGGTCCAACCGTGCCGGGACCGAGTCGGGTCGACCGGGACCCAGGGGTGAACAGGCCCCTGACCGGTCCCCTCATCCCCCACCCCCAAAATCCCTCTACACTAGTGAAGGCGGGCCGGTGCGGACGCAGGCCGGGGCGGGATATCCCGGTTCCCTGCCACCCCTACTAATACAACACCCAAAACTATCCAAATCATCCAAATTTGACTATATGACTCCTTGCTATTAAATTTCAAGATGAATAGAAATTAAGAAACAAAATAGAGATGTGGCCACAAATGGAGAAGTGAGCATGCATAAGTTCAAGCACAAATCAAATCATGCAAGAAAACATTATGTGTGCTCACTCTCTTTTGTCACCATATAAATATAAAATTAGTAGTATTTACCAGCAAATCAACATGCGCTGACAGTTTAATGAGAATTAGAAGAAAACCTAGATTTGAAAGGTGATAAATAGGTAGATACTGTTCCATATGAACCAAAAAATCTTTTAATTTATGATTTGATAGATGTGTGAAAATCAAAATTGAGACTCTCGAGGCCCTAATATATATATAGGGACAAGACACTTTCATCACGTAAGAAATAAATGTGCCTCTTTATCTCTTCATGGTATTTTTAATACGATAAATTACTGATAGTAAGATTTTTCTAAATTAATATAAGCGATAGCATAATAAATTATTATTATATAGAGGTATTAGTTAATTGATAAATTAATATTATTAATTTAAAGAATATCGACATCGAAAAACATTTCAGGGATGGACCTCAAAAATTTTGAAATAACCCACTTGTGAAAACGTCATTCATGAACTTGAGATTATGATTAATGATCTCGGTTACAATAATAAATGAATGTTAATAACATATTGGATGAGTTAATGATACATAATTCAAAAGTTTAGAGCTTAGAACAAATTGTAGATATCATTGGAAAAACAATGTTGATGATAAAGTTGAAGACAATACAATATATTTGGAACCAATTATGCGTAAGAAAACACTTGCATCTAGAAGTCTTCATACTTTTTATGGTGCAATTAAAAAAAAACACCGAAACTTTTGAATGCAATAAGAAAAGTTAGAGATGAACTTTGATGTGTCGTGATCTCACGGTGCTTTCAATACTTTTTGCTTAAGATTTGTGTATGCCTAGAACCTTTTTATAGTAGTTTTGACATGTTTTTGTATTTGTTTTGCAGGAAAGATGTCCATAATAAAAACGCAGAAGGCCGCTGGAAAATAATGCAGAGAGGAGACCTATGAAGGCCATCGACGGCCCATCGTTCAATCGACGGTCTGTAGGTGGTGACCGTCGATTACAGTTCAGACTAATGGAGAAACTCGGGGAAATCTGACGAAGTCTGGAACTACGGAAGGGATCGACATCGACGGATCATCCTGCTAAATCATCAATGTGATTAGAGATAGTTCCAGTACCCGAAATTGAAGAAATTCTAAGGATGGAGCGACAGATGACATCGACGGACCGTAGGTGCATCGACGGACTGTGATGTTGATCCGTCGATTGATTCATAGATGATATCATCTGAAGGAGAAAAGAATATTCTAAGTCTGGACTGATAAAAGCAGTTGACAGACTGTCGTTTCATCGACGGTCCGTCAGTAGGGTCGTCGATTACAACAGTGTTTTTGGAAAACTTTCCTTATTTCAATTCCTTTTAGTTTAGGACAATGTTTTATATAAATAGGGTTTAAAACCTTACTTTTGGGGTTAGACATTTGTTATTATAGTTCTTTTTTTGTTTGGAGATTGGTTTTTGAAAACTTTGGCAATAATTCAATTTTTGTATTAGGTTTCAATTATTATCTTGCAATTTCAAGTTGATTTTCTAGGTTTTCTTGAAATTGTTAAAGTAAGTTCATGATTTTTTTCTTAACAACCATGAGTTGTGTTCTTGCTTGCATGGGTAACTAAATCCACAACTAGGGTTGTGGGAACCATGGATGATTAACAAAGTAGACCTAGATAAATAACAATTCTCAAATAGGTACTTGCATGTATTGATAATTTTTTCGTTTAGAAGTTTTTTTAGCGGTGGTCAACATTAGAACTCGTCTTGTTACTACTTGCCGGAGAAAGGAGGTAGTTAATAAGAAATGAATTATCAACGTAGATTTAGTGGGATACTATCTAATAGGCTAGTGTCGATTGTTTAAAATGCGAAGTAATAACTAAGTCATACATCGATTATGATGCTTAATATGAAGTCAAGGTAAAGGTTAGTAGCTTACACACACGTAGCCGGACCAAGGTACGGGGTGAAATTCTCTAGATGTCGGACCAAGGATTTAGAGATACTTATCACTTTGCACGCAAAACACTAGGGAAGAATTGTTATTGCTAGGAATACGGAGTTATGAACCTACGGAAAATACATACACCCTAGTTTATCTCACAACTTGATAAAAACTAAATCTTTACTTTTGCTTACTTGTTTACTTAGAAGTATTAAAGAAACTTATTTCACAAAT
Organism: Solanum pennellii; assembly: GCF_001406875.1. Lineage (NCBI taxonomy): Eukaryota > Viridiplantae > Streptophyta > Magnoliopsida > Solanales > Solanaceae > Solanum > Solanum pennellii. Next base: position 10,472,710 of record NC_028642.1, read on the forward strand.
TCCCCCCTCCCCCCACCCCCTTTAATTACTTATTTTCGGAAAGAGCTTAGCTAAATAGACATGATTGTACAATGAAGTTAAGTCTAGACCATTTTTCTCGTGGGATCAACCCCAACCTACTAGTTAGGTTCTTTACTTGATACGACCGCTTATACTTCTTCAGGGAGGTGTAATTTGAGCTTATCAAACTTCAACTATATTTAAATTTTAACCAAAAAAAATAGAACACAATAGATTCATATTTCACTAGATTTTCTTAAATATGTTTATACGTTTAAAGAATTATTAATTTATAATATTAATGAGACCACATATTTATATATGAGTCTTCTGAAAATATATTATCTTGTTATCTTATTGAAATTAGTGAGTTTTTTCCATTGGCCCAAGTCGAGACCAGAGAAAATTATTATCTTAAATAGATTATTAATTAATCGAGTATTACTTTAGTGAAGTCTTACTCTACAAAAATTAAGTTTCCTATCTTCCATTTTTATCTACCTTGTTTAAACATTTCAAAAATTGCTTGTTTATCCCAATTCTTAAAACTTTCGGATAAGTAAGTAAAATCCACTTTTATCCACTTCCTTTAACTTCTTTATTTTTTCCCTAAATTCACTCCAAATTGTTAGTAGTTATCAAATTGATTTTAAAACGATTCTCTATCTAGTAAATTAAATTTTATCATACACATAGGTAGGAATTGTCTTCTCCATTGTTGATTAATTCGAGTTCTTATTTTTGTTCAAAGTTATGTTCTGAATATATATATGGATAAGAGTACTTTGTTTGGTATTGGAGTTACTCAATAAATTTCTTCTAATACTAATCGAATATATGATTTTTTAACGATATAAAATGGGCTGAAAACAGATCCAAAATTTTGCACAATCCACTAGTAATGAAGAAGAATCAAAGTATTTTCAAGTCGAACAAGGAAGTATTTGTAACGACCTGTTTAGTCGTTTGGAGCAGCAGAGTTAATTTCTGGAAATCACTGTCTGGGTCGACGGATCCCACGACGGACCGTCATGGGCACGACGGACCGTCGAGGGGGTCTCGTACCAAAACACTTAGAATTTAGAAATTTGGGTACTGAGATCGACTCTCTGAACTTCACGACGAAATGGCATGACGGACCGTTGAGGGCTCGACGGACCGTCACAAATCTTTCCACAGAATTAACTCTCTGAACTTTGTGACGGACGTGCAGGACGGACCGTCACAGGCTGCGTGACCCTGACTGGGTCGGATTTCTGTTAAATATTTTAAGGGGCGTTTTGGACTATTCCTGCTTATAATTATAAAGTTAGTGGTTTAATGTTAATAATTCAATTACTTGGGGGGTTAAAAGAGGTAACCTTGAAACAAATAGTGGGGTATTTTATCATCTTTTATACTTAATTATATGCCAATTAGGGTAAAAGAAAGAGGGTTTGAATAACAAAAATAGAAAGAACAAAGAGAGGGAGAACGAACGATCAGAGAGAGAAGGGAGAAACGAACGAGAGAAAGAGAAGAACGCAGAGGAAAGCAAAGGTTTTGGGAAGATAGCTTGTTTGATCGCGATTCTTCGGTGGAGGTAGGTTATGGTTTATGCTATGTGATAGTAAACTCTAAATAGCGAATGATATGTATTGGGTGATATTGTAAAGTCTTCTATATGCTTAATTGTGTGGTTGCATGATGTGACTTTGTAATTGTGATGGATTATAATAATGATACTGTGGAATCTTAAAAACCTTAAATTCATTCTATTAATGATGATGCCTTGGTATAAAAGAAGGCTTGATGAACTAAAG
>NC_028642.1:10481855-10484129 GCF_001406875.1 Solanum pennellii
ATTTGTGGAGTGCAGCAAACGTGCCATCGTCTTCAACTCAACCGCAACTCTAGCCAGTCTTCATCAAGCCAGATTTCAGGGTGAGCTATTGCTTCTAGCTTGGACTGGATCTTCCTCTTCATGTCTTGATGCCTTGAAGTTCCGGCATGGACTAGCTTTTTACTTATTTTAGCTTCTTAGATACTCTTAGATTAGTAATTTGAGGATAGATGTTCTTGTGGTGATGACTTCCAGATTTTGGGGATAATGATTGATAAATTTTTGAAGTTATTTAATTGATTTCGTTAATGAGTTTTAAGTCTTCCGCATCGTATTTTGTTCATAATGGTTAAAATGTTGGGGTTTAGATTGGTTGGTTCGCTCACGTAGTAGGATAAGTGTGGGTGCCACTCGCGACCCGTTTTGGGTCGTGACAGTATTATCATCATAAAAACCAAATGTTCTTTAAAAAAAAAGTCATAAAAAGAGGAAGGAAAACTTCACTGTCAATCTCTAGGCCTTCACTGGCCAACATATGTGTTTTCATATTTTTTTCAAATTTTTGTGTTTGATATGATATTTGTTATGTTTGATCTGACATTAATTTTCATGTGTTGTGCTATATGGGTTATTAGAAGCAAGAATAATACATTGCTTTACATCACAATGTTCTCATATTCTATTGGATACTAATCGATTTGTAAGTGGTTGATACATTAAAACCTTAATTTTAGCATTGTAATGAATAGGGGGTTAGATTGTAGCATATAACGAGTTCAATATGAACTCTTGTATGTAAAGTTATCCTTAGTGTATCATATTACTTCTATATATTATCTTTTTAAATTTGAATGAGTATATTATACCATTAATGTTGTATCAAACTCTAACTATTGATTTGCAAAATAACTCACTGATTTGCAAATCCATTACATGCAAGTCTAATTGGTGTTTTTCAAACTCTAACCATTTATGTATAATGTCTGATATATCATGTCTTATATATCAATACACTTTGAAATTAATTTAAGTTATGCATATCTAGTTTTAATATGTATATGATACAAATAATATTATGGCATGTTCAACGAGTATAATGGTAATTGTTGTATCAGTAAAAAATTATCTTATTTAACATGTTTCAAATACATTATATTTAATTTTAATAAGTATATGATACAAATGTCGTGTTATGTTCATTGAGGATTGTTTAATTGTGGATCAGTAAAATTATCTTCTACCATATGTATCAAATGCGTTATATTCAGTTAAACAAATATATGATACAAATATCTTGTATCATGTTTAATGTGTATTATGTTCAGTCAGAAATGTACACAAGGTTGAAATATTAACTAGTCAATTTATTGTATTAGAAATTCATCATCTAATAATAAACTACAGTGTATATTAATATAAAAGTTGAAAATCTAAAAATCGAATGGAATTTTAATCTTAACTTAATGTATCTGAAACATAACAATTATTTAAAAAGGATATTATCAACCATCTTTTGAAAAGAAAATACAAGTTCTTCGATTATGACCTTCTTGTCCACAACGTTCCTTCGTTTTTTTGGTCGTCCAGGCATTCCTTTGTATACCTAGGTTGTAAGATAATTTCTTCCAAAGCAAATTTCATAATTGACCAATTGTCCTAATCCGACATTAAAATCATTGGAACTTCATATGTGTTTGCTAATGCACCTAATTTAGTAATCAGAGCAGTAAGGATGTATAATTATAAACTTTTTTCCTAACAGAGACCTTCAATTTCTACGAACAATCATCCGATAAACACACTAATGCATAGTTACAATTCTAATAGATACGTTATAAAAGTTACTGTTTCATGTATCATTATAAAAAAAAACAGAGAAGAAGAATTAAATTGTCACGACCCAAAAATGAATGTGATGGCACTCGTCTTATCCCACCAAGACAAGTCAGCCTAAAATTCAACCAAAAACACCCCCAAAATCTGGTTGTCACGTGTACAAGCCTCTAAAGTATTACAATTGATTCAAAAGAAACGCTAGTCTCAAATGAACTTGTTTCTAGAATAGAACAAGGTCATAACTAAGGAGAAAGAAAGTACGCTGAGGCGACAAACAGCTACCTCTCAAATCTCCAAGAAACCTCAGACAAGGAGAAGAGAAATATCACAGAGTCCGGGCTAGTAACCTACAAAAAAAATTGTAGTAGCAAGGGTTGAGTACCAAACCACACGGTACCCAGCAAGTAAAACGTCTAAACACAAGCTAAGGGGATAAAATACGGGTACTCCTACCACCCC
>NC_028642.1:10489265-10496645 GCF_001406875.1 Solanum pennellii
AGGATATGACCATTTTCATAACATTGAACAATTCACAACAACATTAACAATGATTCAACAAGTCTTTCAAACCATTCCCCATTATCAACACATCACAAACAAACAATTATTCACATTGCCTTTTGTTACCCTTTGTTTTTATTATTAGAATTAATCAATGTGGACAAGTCAACCCATCACCAAGTCCCATTACTCCCAAACATATACAACAAGGAAATACACGCATTTCATACACTTAGCAAGGGTTTAGAGATCCACTTGCTTCAAATAGTCGAACAAATCTCTGGAACTTTAGTCTTCCCTTTTCTTTGAACTCCCAAATCAATGCAATCTATTCAAGCAATCAATCCCCATAAGTGTTCAAAACTAACAACACCTATATTACCATAGGTCTAGCCTAGAACCAAAAACTTACACAAACCTAAAATATAATTCCTAAATTTTGATGTCAATTATCATGTCCACCCTCATATTGTCAAATTTTGAGTCTAGAATTATATTCCAACTTCTCTCATATCATAATTCTAATAATATTCATATATAATAAATTAATCCTTATATTCAATTCTCTACTTTAATATATAAAAACTTGAATCATAATATGATAATTATAAGATTAAATAGGAGAAACACTAAAAACCCAAATATAAACATAGCTTTTTCGGTTACGGGAAAACCAAAACTTTCACCACTCAAATGGGCACAAGTTAATCAAAAAAAATCCTTTTCTCCATCCTATCCTTCTAATTATTATGCTAAAATTTGATAATAATTATTTGAATGATTATTAACATATTGTATCCTACCAAATCATACTTCCCTTTGACAAATATTCTGCTGTCATTCATCAACAACAAATCAGATTATAACTTCCTCCTTCTATTGTTCCATTCCAATTCCATTTTTTTTCGGTGTTTTCCTCTTTCAAAGCCAACATTTAAGTAATAATAATAATTATAATTGCACACACTAATACTCAATTATCTTAATATTAAGTTGAAATTATTACCTGATTCAAGCATTGATTCATCTTCATCAATTCAAACTTGCCTCTCTTTTTTTTTCGCACTGCGTAACATATATATATTTTTTTGCTACTTTTTTTTTTATTGTTGCTGCGAACAACCAGCAGAATGTTTAACCCTTTTTTTTCCAATTGGGCGTAGCCCCTTTTTTGTTCTTTATTAACTTTTTTTTTTCCTTTTAAATCCTTTTTGGGCTTAGCCCATTTATTTGTTTTATTATTTAATAAATTTAAAATAAATTTAATATATTTATAAAAAGAATTATAATACTCATTCTCACAAGTTATAAATTATATATAAAAACTATTAAAAGGATTAAATCTCGAAAAATGGGTAAAATTCATAAATCGAATAAGAGGGTCGTTACATTATCCACCACTAAAAATCATGTTCGTCCTCGAACATAAGGAAGGAGAAGAGAGAATAATCGATGTTACCAACAGTCTAAGTTATGACCTATCAGTATGTGTTCATCTCTCCATCTCTTTATAACCATTTCATCAAGATCAACTAATAAGAACTGAACTTTTGAATCCAACTATGGAAGGTTTATAAATCAAGAGTGATTATCAAGTCGCAAGCTAACCTATGAACTCAATCTAAACAGAAACCCATTGGGTCATAACACAACCATCATGATGAATCTTTTCACACATTGCGAAGATAAATTTCTGAATCGATACCGGCTACAACCAGAAGTAAACTTGAATCAACCACCACACACTCATAATAATCACCATTCAGATCTTATCAAAATTTTCTTATCACAACATAATCTTTTTACGAGCTCAAGTTATAAAAGTCCGATCTTTAGACATCAGGTACTCATCAAGAGAAAATCAAACATATCTAACCCAACCATTCAACAAGTGATACACTTCAAAATGCAGGACCTCTAACAATATGCTTAGACAATTATAACTCTTCATAGTAGCTTTTATATAAGTTTTCATAATCAAGGTTGTGTGTCTAAAATTTACTTGTATACTTCAACCATCTCAGACAACACCATATCTATCATAACTGAAATGACCAATTTTTTCCAATGATCATACCCTATTAAGAGGACATAAGAGGATTGGTACACCCGATCCACCACTAGAAATTCACCATAGATGTAGAAACACATGTTGACATATACATCGAATTATACTCCAAATCATGTCCAAAATGATGTAGATGGTCATATATCAATATACAGAACTAGAGTCAAATAACACTAGACACTTCTTCCATAGTATCCATATCAAACATTTTCATTCATATGACTCTATCTGTTAAAATTTTTATCTACCCAATCACCAATCTAATCCCGATTATAATTGCTCACATACTCATTTTATCGAACCACATTTGTTCTTCATAGTACTTTACTAAAGTCAACACTCTTAATACTAATAAACATCATTATCGCACTAGCCATTACCTTCTTCTCAAACCGCCACTAGTATCAAAGTCTTCTTAACAAAGACATTCTCGCCTCCAAAATTTTCAAACTCTAGCGCTCTTTCTTTTGATTTAAGCATACCATGAAGATCTAGATACGTGTTACACCTAACACTACGAAATCTTTCACATACCAAATTTCAACTATCCTTCAAACCATCATACACCTCATACCAACAATTTAAAAAAATTCTTGGTTACTTCAATACTTCGGTATATTATAAGCTCATAACCTTTACTCACTATCAAATGACTATGTAACACATCATAACAGTTTGTATGGTTCCATCAATAAAGTAGTTTCAATTCCCTCGAATCCTCATTACTCATGTAAAATTGTAGGCTCACATCATTGAACATCAATACGTTACATATCATAATTGAACAATCCAGCTCGGCATAACCACATAGAATCTCCCACACCTAGTTGTTTATCACCTAACCAAAAACTGAATTTTTTTTAGAAAAGTTGATGATAACTTCCTGGTAAGTTTATACCGAACTAGTTCACATCTCACGATAAAAATCAATGAATTCTTCCACTACTAACCAAGGACTTATACAAGAGATCTTATTCCTCCATTTTTTTTTATTACCATGATACGAAAAAAAATTTAAACCTTTCAATACACCAGACTCTTATTCCTCATTTCAAACGCTCAATATTCCATGAGATAGATCATTTCTTACCTTACCAATCTACACCTTGACAAACCTACTACTACAAACCTAAATTCACAATGAAAAACTTGAATTTTGAAACTATGTAACACAATTCCTTTATCTATCAACATTAGCTTATAACTTGAATTTTTTTATGAATTCACATATCTTAGCTTATCATTGATCGTCTCTCCATCGACCTTATCATATGTTTTGCTAAAAATTCAATCCGTACTAATTACCAAAATGAAAACTACACACACAAAAAATAAATTAATTACACTCGAGTTGAACATCTAAATACTCATTTCTCAAGTTTTATCCATTATTTTTTAACCAATATGATGTTCTACAAAACTATCACAATAATCTAGGCAAGATAGATGAAATCACATGTCTCTAAATCCGATTATACAGTTTAATTGAAGATACATCCAATTTGGCCCTTACAATTAGAGTAAATATTCATGTTCTCGCCTCCTTTCGAAGGCTAAACTATATCCCGCTAATTTATTTATTTATTTCATTATAGCTCTAGCTCCTTTAAATTCTATCTGAGCAGTGCTTTAACAGCTCCTATAACTTTCCTGGCAATCAAACTACTCATCAAATAGTATCAAACCTCATCCTTAAATATTCACAATTCGTCATTACAATACAAAATTTGTTTGACCAATAATCTTTATCATATAATTGCATCCTAATCACAATTTATCACGATCCCTTGTTATCGTCATGCTCAGTTAGTTTCTTCATCATCACGAAGTCATTCTTGTCATCCACATGACACCCTAAAACCAGCTATACCAATTCAAAATCCAAAGGGCTAACCCAATGTATACGTGTTTCCTTACTAAAATTCTCAGTTACCTTCACACAAACACACTCATTCAGACTTCTTTTTCCTTTAAGCTTCTCATCCGAATATCGATCCACATCCATGGAGCTTACGATGGAATACCACTCATTTAAAATCTTTGAGATACACTTCACGACTTAAACACATCAATACCGTACTAAAGATCCACCACTAAAAGCTTCCTTATAAATAATTCTTAATTCATTCTTCCGTAGTAAAAAAAACTAGTTAGATTCTCAAATATGAATACAACACCAAATCTTATTATATGAGCATGTGATACAATTGATAAATCCTTAAGTAGTATTCACACTTGACAATTTGACGTATCTGTTTTTATATACCACTAGTACCACATTGTGAAAGTCTGTTAAATCCACCACTAAAACACATCATACCTATCGAGAAGATCGTATCAAAATAGCCCATACATATTATGACAACTTTGCTACTGTGTTTTCTCAATTTACATTGTTCATTATCTTGCAATCATTTTATTCGTCCACTTTCAATTATCGAACTACATTCTTTTCATAAGTATATCACTTTCACCTTAGTATTAGGTCTAACATTCAAGTTATACACAACACACTAACTACTCACATGAGAAACTATGCACGAGTCATCACATAAATGAGAGTGAATGGAGTGAAGCGATGATAGTCAAAACTAAGCCAAGCACGCACGATTGAGATCCAAAAAGTGAAGATTTTTCTTAAAAGTCACTATAGCCTCTCGAAGATAAGTAAAGACGTCTCCGTACAGATCCTCAAGACTCTACTTAGACTCGGCTTGTACACACGTGAGACCTATGAACCTGGGGCTCTGATACCATTTTGTCATGACCCAAAAATGGATGTGATGGCACTCGTCTTATCCCACCAAGACAAGTCAGCCTAAAATTCAACCAAAAACACCCCCAAAATCTGGTTGTCACGTGTACAAGCCTCTAAAGTATTACAATTGATTCAAAAGAAACGCTAGTCTCAAATGAATTCTAGAATAGAACAAGGTCATAACTAAGGAGAAAGAAAGTACGCTGAGGCGACAAACAACTACCTCTCAAATCTCCAAGAAACCTCAGACAAGGAGAAGAGAAATATCACAGAGTCCGGGCTAGTAACCTACAAAAAAAATTGTAGTAGCAAGGGTTGAGTACCAAACCACACGGTACCCAGCAAGTAAAACGTCTAAACACAAGCTAAGGGGATAAAATACGGGTACTCCTACCACCCCTAGCCGAACCTCCACAACTACAACCTGCATTAAAATCAACCCAACCTAACAGCTCACAGTTTACATAGCACGCAGCTCAACAACAACACTTAGACAAATTACATATCCTCAACAACAACACCTCAACAAATTACATACCCTCAACAAATTACATATCCGCAATGACAAACTCAATATTGATCAATCACAAGTTCCGCAGAAAGGCAATAAGAAGATGAGCAAAATACGACATCAAGTTCACTAATGATAAGTATGTGCAATGCAATGGAATGCAATGTCAAGTATAATGAAGCATGTCTGACCTAGTGATACACACCCGCTGTCTCTCAGTCCGGGACCAATGGGGGACATATCTGTCCATGCATCTGTCGCGGCGCACGACACGACCCTCGATAATAGTAACCATCGCGGCGCGCGATACGTCCCTCGAAATATAGTATCCATCGCGGCGCGCGATCGTCCCTCGAAATGGTATATCCTCTTTAAGTTCTCATTCTTTTTCAATGCACGTAACACTTATCACAACCACGTCATAAATAATGCAAATGACATGTTCACACAAATAAAGAGGATATGACCATTTTCATAACATTGAACAATTCACAACAACATTAACAATGATTCAACAAGTCTTTCAAACCATTCCCCATTATCAACACATCACAAACAAACAATTATTCACATTGCCTTTTGGTACCCTTTGTTTTTATTATTAGAATTAATCAATGTGGACAAGTCAACCCATCACCAAGTCCCATTACTCCCAAACATATACCACAAGGAAATACACGCATTTCATACACTTAGCAAGGGTTTAGAGATCCACTTGCTTAAAATAGTCGAACAATATCTCTGGAACTTTAGTCTTCCCTTTTCTTTGAACTCCCAAATCAATGCAATCTATTCAAGCAATCAATCCCCATAAGTTTTCAAAACTAACAACACCTATATTACCATAGGTCTAGCCTAGAACCAAAAACTTACACAAACCTAAAATATAATTCCTAAATTTTGATGTCAATTATCATGTCCACCCTCTCATTGTCAAATTTTGAGTCTAGAATTATATTCCAACTTCTCTCATATCATAATTCTAATAATATTCATATATAATAAATTAATCCTTATATTCAATTATCTACTTTAATATATAAAAACTTGAATCATAATATGATAATTATAAGATTAAATAGGAGAACACTAAAAACCCAAATATAAACATAGCTTTTTCGGTTACGGGAAAACCAAAACTTTCACCACTCAAATGGGCACAAGTTAATCAAAAAAAATCCTTTTCTCCATCCTATCCTTCTAATTATTATGCTAAAATTTGATAATAATTATTTGAATGATTATTAACATATTGTATCCTACCAAATCATACTTCCCTTTGACAAATATTCTGCTGTCATTCATCAACAACAAATCAGATTATAACTTCCTCCTTCTATTGTTCCATTCCAATTCCATTTTTTTTTCGGTGTTTTCCTCTTTCAAAGCCAACATTTATGTAATAATAATAATTATAATTGCACACACTAATACTCAATTATCTTAATATTAAGTTGAAATTATTACCTGATTCAAGCATTGATTAATCTTCATCAATTCAAACTTGCCTCTCTTTTTTTTTCCGCACTGCGTAACATATATCTATTTTTTTTGCTACTTTTTTTTTATTGTTACTGCGAACAACCAGCAGAATGTTTAACCCTTTTTTTTCAATTGGGCGTAGCCCCTTTTTTGTTCTTTAATAACTTTTTTTTTCCTTTTAAATCCTTTTTGGGCTTAGCCCATTTATTTGTTTTATTATTTAATAAATTTTAAGTAAATTTAATATATTTATAAAAAGAATTATAATACTCATTCTCACAAGTTATAAATTATATCTAAAAACTATTAAAAGGATTAAATTTCGAAAAATGGGTAAAATTCATAAATCGAATAAGAGGGTCGTTACATAAATACACATGCTAAATTGGATAGTGGATACATTAAAAATGTATTCTCTTCATTGATGATACATTAAGAAAAATAAAAAAATTCACATACTTATAATTTTAAAGACAATAAATTCATAACACTCACTTGGATTGTATGAAGTTGTAGTACTTCACATGTATAACCCTAAACCATATATATATATATATA
>NC_028642.1:10497119-10516739 GCF_001406875.1 Solanum pennellii
TTCTTTACAAATTCATTCAAAAAAAATCACATATATATACGTTATATAAACAACAAAATAACTTAAAAATCTGCAAATTCATTACATCCGAGTCTAATTAGTGTTGTATCAAATTATAACCATAAAATTATTATGTCTTATATATTAATATACTATTTATTAAAAAAAATCCTATGATTAAAACAAATAATGGATATATTAAAGGTTGAAAGTAATTCAATTATTGATATATTTAAATTTCAGAAAATTACATGTACATGATACATGAAATTAATTATGCACTAGTTATAATTGTATCAACTTTTATTTATAATTCACATGTATCAGGCTAAAATTGTATCCATGTTGTAGTCACTAATAGATCATGTCACAAGGAATTTTGTCTAATTTAAATTTCACATGTATCAACAAAGAATTGTGTGTGCACATGTACTTTGTCTAGTTAATATTTCACATGTATCAAAGAAGAATTTTGTGAGGTACTTCGTTTTGTTGAAATATCCAACAATTACAAATTTTTTGCTCAAGGCTAACAATGTATCTTCTTCCAGAAATAACAATGCATCACGACTTATGTATCAAAAATAAAAAATTATTAATTCACAACTTAAGAACAAGATGTATACTTACTTCAATACCTGAAGCATTGAATCGACATTGTTGAAAATCCATTTTTCAGACAATACAAGAGAAATTCTACAGAAAGATGAATAGCCGCCACAACAAGTTCAACTCGCTCAACTGTGATAATATCAAATAAGTTGCACGCATAAAACTTTTACAAATTATATTAAATTTATAAACCTGCAACTTATGGATAAAAATAATATCAAAGGAAGAGAATATATCTTTTAATGTATCTATTATCCAATTTAGATATAAAAATATCTTGGGTGTCGTTTTCCTTAACTCCGACACAAACAATTTCACCAAATGTAGCATCAAAGCAATAAATCTCTCCAATCATCTTGCCTGTTGTATCAATGACAGATTTGAGATTAAATTCAGTTGTAATGACATATTTGAGATCCGCGAATGAAATCGTTTGTCCAGCAACTATTTCATCACTATTGTATCGTTCATACCTCAGAGCTCACCCAAATTCCTGAGTATCTCAACAAAATCAATATATTCATCATTTATGATTTGGCATAGATGGAGGAGAACAAAATTTGAATATTGAATTCTCTAAATCTGTTACGGATTGGAATAGATTGATATCAATTCATTTTGCACGATTTGTGGGATCTGTTTTGCATAATTTGTGGGATTGATAATCAATTTTACGTTAAGACTCCTTTTTAAGCTCAACAACCAAGTTGTTTTTATGTATGAGATGTTATGTATCCGACTGAATATAATGTATCCTAATGTTGTACTTTAAAGAAATTTTTGTAAAAAAGAAAAGAAAAGGGATAGGATGTAATTTAAATTTTATGCTATGAGATTTATGTGAGTTATACTTTTTTAAAATGGGAACTGCTACATAGCCAGAAAATTTGTTCAGAAAACTAAAAATAAAGACAATGATATTTTTCTATTTCAAAACAAACCGATCTTTTTTCCATTTTTTAGTTACAATGTATTAAAGTTAAAAGGGTAAAAATATTTTATAAGATAAAATAATATGTATAAAATATTATTCTGACCAAATTCTAGCAAAATTGTTTGGCAATTTTTTTCCCTTTTAATATTGCACTATTAATACTTTTCAGTTTCATACTATTAAATCAATTTTATACTTTCTTTTATATATAGTATTGAAATTATTTTTAAATTTGAGCTTTCTACGAAGTTTTTCATTTTTTAAGCATATAAATTGCACTATTTACAATGTTATATTTATGATTTGACAATAGTGAAAAGTATGATTCATATACTTATATTACCTTTGTCATAATGTATGTGACATATATTATTTATCGAGAGTCAGACAATTTAAATTTGATCAGAAAATTATTCGTGATATCTTCACATTTCTTAAATTGAAATTTATATATTTATAAACTATATAAAAAATATACGAGTCATAATAATTGATAATTTAAAATATTTAGAAAATATATAAAATTTACAATTAAAAATAAATTTATTTAAATTTGAAATCTGAAATAATAAGGAGAGTAATAGGTATGAATTCCTCGTAATTTCACTTAGTATAAAATGGAGAGACTAGGATTTTATTTCACATCACATACCACCAAAGCATGAGAGAGACTTTGTTTAAACTGCTTTTCACAAGAAACCCTTAATGAGCTTATTTTTGACTCCCCATAAATTCAAATTTGTGTTATCGCACATTTTCTATGTCTTTAATTATTTATCCTTTTTTAGTTATCACTAATTTCTTATTTATTTTGAAAAATCAACAAAGAATAATTTTATTCACCTATTATATTCTCAATTAATTACTTTGAAATATGTAATCTTATGTTCTTAATTCATTCACTTTGCAAGGCCGGCTCTATGCACTAAAAAAAAGGCCTTTGCCTTAGTTTGAGGGCCCCAAATTTTTGTCAAAAATAAATTATGTGTTAATATTTTTATAGAAAAATTAATTATTTATGATAAAAAGTATAATTTTTTTTAAAAAGATTATTTTATCCACTTAACATCTTTTTTACTTTGTTAAAATGAGAATTAACAATGAAAAGTGTTACAAAGTGAATTACAATTTCTTTTAAATTTCTTTTTAGATTTTAGTTTCAAGCATTACTCTAAGTATATAAGGTATACGAAGTCATCAACTCTTTGAGTCAAATTCTGATTCTAACTCTTATCTTTATTTAATATTTATCAACTTATTACTTGTATCGTTATATTACAAATAATAATGGTTTCACTTAAAGATGTTTTTCAATGATGAGTTGATAAAATCTTGAATAAAACAAAAAAATAATATTAAGTACTAATAATTTTCATCTTAATAGTGTAATTTTTTTACTAAATACGTATATGAAGTATATTTATATTTTAGGCCGCGAATTGAAATTTTGCTTTAGGCCCCCAATTACGTTGAACCGCCCCTATCACTTCGTAATTAATAGAGATAAACTGTAAATTCCTTGTGTCAATAATTATTTTCTTAATAGGTGTCACTTCAAATGTAAACACATAATTAGAGAGTAGAATAAACTTTGAACATTTAGTTTACAAAATGTTCATTGGATTAATTATTTCTTTAATTAATTTATTTATTTAAAAAATTAGGATTCAGAAAAGGAAATTTGGAATTTTTTTGATAGATTTCAAGAATGTATAAAAACATTTTAAGTCTACAAAATAATATATTTGTCTTTTTTTGTTGACCTAAAATACACTCAAATATATTTTTCTTTTCAACTCTTTCAAACTCTCAATCACTTCAGTGGATTTCTTCTTCCCAAGCTCGAAGCTTTCAACTCATTCAATCTAATTTAAGCTTCATATTGATCTTGTTTTTCTACTTTCTGATAAAAGTTCTTGTCTTTTTTTTTGTCTTTCAATAAATCCTATTTTGTCATAATTTGGAATGATTTGATCGGTCATTTTTGGAAAGTCTTGTAAATTTACCATTTTATCCTCCCATGATTGACCCCAGGTCTTTTACTATTGACTTTTGAAAAAATGGTTTTGAACTTTGAGTTAAAAATTGAGAATTCGGTAAGTATTGAGTTTGAAAGACTAAGTTGTTATGAAGGTGGTTTTAGTGTCTTTTGGTGTGTCGAGTGTCAAAATGGATTTCGGCCGATTGCATTAATCCTAAAATGTTAAATCTAAGTAGTGAGAGTCATCGGTTTCAAATCTGAGTCTTTTTAAGGCTTGAGATTCTAAGCTGTGAAATTGTGAATTTTGATATTTGGAGTCACTATAGTCAACGTTCGGGGTTCAGATGCTCGAATCAAAATTCCTAGAGTTTTGTTGGATTCGAGGGATGATTTTAGGCATAGGTAAAGTCTTGGTTGATTTTGAGAGGTTCCAAGCTTGTTTTACCCTTTTTAGGCGTTAAGTTAGTTTCTTATGGTTTTCATGGACGTTAGGTCAACGAGACATCAGATTCATATTTAGACGGTTCCATTGAGACGAGAATGTCAAGTATAATTGATTTTGCATATGTGGTTTGTGTTCATGGGGTTGTGAAGGAATGCCTATGTTCATTTCGATGTTTTGGAAGTTGGGTAAGTTGTTTGGTGCAGCAAGTGACGCTTTTGCGAAGGTCATGTCGCTTAAATGACCTCTTCTTAAGCGAAGGACTTGTCACTTAAGCGACCTTCCCTTTAGCGAACGTTGTTTGCTTTTGTGGTGCCCGGGATTTTTGTGTGGTTTGCTTGGTCGTTTCTGCGACATCTAATAGGGGTTTTGATCTGCCATTTTCGGGGTTAAAGTCTCATTTTCCTTTTTTGAGCTAGGGGAATCCTTGATGGTGATTTTGATAAGGTTTTCTTGTGTTAAATAACTTGGGTAAGCTTCTACAATCATAAATCTTCATCCCCACAACTAGAATTTTGGTGTATAGAAACTGCTTCATATGTGTTGCAATAGGACCAAAAATTGTTGCCATAAAGCTACAACAACGGTTTGTCAACCGTCTTAACTGCTCGCGTTACGATAGCTCTACTGTAACAGTAATGTAATGGTTCCTCAAAGCGTTGCTATAAATACATCTATTGCAACGGTTATCCTTCCATCTATATGTCACGACCCAAAACTGGGAGTGATGACACTCGTTTTATCCCAATAACAAGCTCAATATTCATCAATCACAAGTTCGGCAGAAAGGCAATCACAAGATCAGCAAAACACAGTATCAAGTTCACTAATGATAAGTATGTGCAATGCAATGTCAAGGATAATGATGAATTTCTGACCTAGTGATACACACCCGCTGTCTCTTAGTCCGGAATCCATGCGGGACATATCTGTCCATGACACGACCCTCGATAATAGTAACCATCGCGGCGCGTGATAGGTCCCTCGAAATATAGTATCCATCACGGCGCGCGATACGTTCCTCGAAATGGTACATCCTCTTTAAGTTCTCATTCTTTCTCAATGCACATAACACTTGTCACAACCATGTCTCAGAATAATACAAATGACATGTACACACAAATAATGAGGAGATGACCATTTTCATAATATTGCACAATTCACAACATCAACAATAATTCAGCAAGCCGTTCAAATCATTCTTAATTTTCAAAACATCACAGACAAGAAGTTAATCACATTGCCTTTTATTACCCTTTATTTTCTTTCATCATTAAAATTAATCAATGTGGACAAGACAATCCATCACAAAGTCACATTACTCCCAAACATATACCACAAGAAAATACACGCATTCCATACACTTAACAAGGGTTCAGAAATCCACTTGCCTCGAATAATCGAACAATCACTCTGGGACTTGAGTCTTCCCCTTTCATTGGGACTCAAATCAATACAATCTATCAAAACTAATTTCCACAATAAGATTTTGAAACTAACAACAACATTCACATTAGTATGTGTTTAGCTTTGAACAAACAATTCATCCAAATTTATGATCAAGTTCGTAAATCTTGATTCCAACCAATTGGTCAAATCTCATATTTCCTGCATTTCAGATCTACGGTTAAATCTTAATTCGTCGAATAACATAATTCTAATAATATTCTTATAATATGCTATACCTAATATTTAATACCTATCTCAATATGTCAAAACATAAATCATGATAGAATACCTATAAGAATAATCCAAAATAAAACTAAAAACATGTAATTAACCGTGTACAAGGAACAATGCATAAGGCCCTAACATAATTATCAACATTCCAGTATATTGATTAACTTATAGTTGGTAATCATTGGCATCTATATCCAATGATTGACCACCAAGCCTCCAAACAAAAGAAACACAAATTGTAACCCTTTTGCAGCTTAAGTTTTCAAAACTTTCTTCTTTCTTTTCTTTAATTTATTTTTTTACAATTTATTATTCTAATAATTAAACATGGTGACCTCTAACCATATACTAATAAATAAAGAGGTTAAGGCATGAAGAATTTGTTTTTACCTAATTCACATGGGTACTTTTGTTGACGCCGACTGCAAGTATGTTTCTCGCCTACGATCTTCCGTCTTTTATTTTTCTTTAATAATAGTAATGAATTGAAAAAAAAATTAAATTTCATTATATCATTTTATTTATTTATGGACCAATGAAAATAGGGAAAATTATATATAATAACAAACTAATAACCTAAAATAAATTGAGTAGCTAGGGTTTGATTTAATTGTGCTCCATAGCAAACGTTTGCAAAAAATTGCCAGGCGTCTCTCTCCCAAATATCTCGCTCGCCACTCTCCTCCAATCTCTCGCTCGCCACCCTCGCCTTTCTCACTTATACAAACAGAAGCGAAATGTATAAATTGCGTTTGTGTTTGTATAAAGCGTGAGAAAATTGTATATACACATGTAAGTACATATATTTTCGTCTGATACACTTATAATTATACAATAAAAATACTCCCCTGCCCAGTTTCTTTTGCCTTTCTCTCTTTCTCGTTTTATATAATTTTCAAATTGTATCTAATTTCTCTCTTTCTTGTTTTATACAATTCGATTCAATTGTATATTCCTTGTCAAGTCTCTTTTGTCTTTCTCTCTTTCTCATTTTATACAAATTCAAATTGTATATAATCGTTCTATACACTTATAATAATACAATTCGTTTTATACACTGCGTTTTTATACAGTTCTCTGCCCAAGTGTCTTTCTCTTCCTTCTTTTATACACTTCGTTTTATACAATTTGCTTCAACTGTATATGTATAGCGAATTATACAGTTTCTATGTTTGCTATGGAGCACAATTATGCAAACTTTGCTATAACATACAAATATGAATTTTTTATTTGCTATATGTGAAAGTTGCCCATTAAAATAGGATACTAAATAACAAATTTGGCCCATTAAAATTCAACTAAACTAATTATTTAAAAGAATATACATGAGTTATGTAACCGTACTTATTGAATAGTTCAAATTTTCAAGTCAACTTCACCGACTAATCCTAAATGACTTGGGGCAACTATCAAGATGGGTAAAATTGTATTATTTTTTTTTTATATATAAAAATTTTCAAAAATAATTTTTGGTCATTACATTATCCACCACTATAAATCATGTTCGTCCTCGAACATAAGAAGGAGAAGGAAGAATAGATGGCGTGATCAAAATCTTGAGTTACACCTACTAGTCGATGTTTATCTCTCCCAGCGAGCTTATCTTTAAGATCATTCATCAACATCAAATACAAAGAACTGAACTTTCGAGTCAAACTTATGAACATCCACAAATCAGGAGTGATTATCAAGCCACATACTTACAATCAACCCCTAGACCTTAACACAAACTATCACCCACTAGACCTTAACACAACTATCATGAAGAATCATTTCTCACATCACCAAGATAAACTTCTGAATCAATACTGGATACAATCAGAAGTGAGCCTGAATCAATAACCACACACCATAATGCACAAATCCTCACAGATCTTATCAATATTTTCTTTTCACAATGCAATCTTTTCACGAGCCTAAGTTATAAGCATCTAATATTTAGACATTGGGTACTCATCAAAGGAGAATCAAACTTATCTAACCCAAAGAAGAACAAAATCAAATAAACACTCAATAAGAGGTACACTATAAAATGCACAACCTCTAACAACACTTTTAGACAATTGTAACTCTTCATATACAATAGCCCCTTATATAAGTTCTCATAAGCAAGGTTGTGCGTGTAGAATCACTAGTATACTTCAACTATCTCAAACAACACAAAATCTTCCATAACTGTAATGAAAAAGTCTAACCAAGGATGTCACCCTTTCAAGAGGACAATAACAGGATCGGTACACTCGATCCACCACTAGAAATTCACCCATAGATATGAAAACACGTGTGAGTATACGTAGTGAATCTCACTCCAAATCATATCCAAAATGAAGTAGATGGTTTCACAAAACCAAAATCGAATAACACTCGATACTCCTTCCATGGTGCCAATATCAAACATTTGTATTCCTATCACTCTATCTCTTTAATTTTCTAGCTACCCACAAACACCAATCTAGTTCTTATTATAAGTGCTCACATACTTGTTTTATTGAATCTCACATACTTCTCACAGTTCTCCACTAAAACCAACACCCTTAATACAAACAGAAAACATAACCACATCATTCATTTATCTTACTCTCAAATCGTCACTAGTATCGAAATCTTCTTAACAAACACATTATCGCCTCCAAAATTTTAAAACTATGGTGCTTTCCCTTTCTAAATAAGTAATTTATGATAGATACAGATCCACTCAAGGATGGTAACACTAATTTCAAATCTAAAAGGGATTTTCTATCAATATAAAGTCATTGAATCACGAATAATGTCAACTCCATGAAATCTTTCAGATACGAAATTTCAATTTATATTCAAAATCATCATATACCTGATAACAATACTTAAGAAATACTCTTGGTCACTCCTATAATTCGGTATAACTTATAACCTCTACTCACCCTCAAAGACCTATGTAACACATCATAACAGTTTATGTTGTCTCATAAATATAGTAGTCTTAATCCCCGCAAAATTCTTAATAACCCTGTATAACTGTAGGTTCATATTTTTTACGTATCCTTAAGTTACCTATCATAATTTGAACAATCTACCTCGACATAACCACATAGAATCTTTCACAACTAGTTGCTTGTCAACCAACCAAAAACTCAATCTTTAGAAAAGTTGATGATAACTTTTTAGTAAGTCTAACCAAACTAGTTCACATCTCACAGTCATATCTATACTCATAGGCATAAATAATCCTTCAACTACAAGCCAATGCCTTATACGAGAGTTCTTATTCCTTCACTTTTTTTAAATTCTTCCATTGACACAAAATTCTAAATATCTTGAACCCTTCAATACACAAAAATTTTATTCTTTTTGTTGACTCGCTCCCCAATCTTTATTATTGGGCCTACAACGTCTGATATTTTTACCTTATCCTCAAAATAAAGGCTTTAAATGGAACCCTACCTTAGGTTCTTTGAAAATAAAAATAACACATTTTATGACTTAGAATATATACAAGTCCGTCCAAATACTCATTATCCAATGCAATTCGATCATTTCCTGCCTTCTTGACAAAACATACTACAGCAAACCTAAACTCACAATGAAAAACTCGAGTTTTGAATCCAATTGTGTAACTCATTCCCTTTATCCATCACTATTAGCTCATACCTTGAAAATTTTTTATGAATTCACGTATCTTATCTTATCATGGTTACCTCTCCATCGATCTTATCATATCTTTCCCTAAAAATTCAATCATACACATTACCAAACTCAAACCACGAAAAACTAATCATCACACTCGAGTTGAATGTCTATACACTCATTTCTCAAGTCTTATTTATAAGTTTTAACCAATATGATGAACCCATAAAACTATCACAATAATCTATGCTAAACAGATGAAACCACATGTCACTGAACCTAATAATCCACTCTTTATGAAGTTACACCTTAGGCCCTTAAAATTAGAGTAAATATCCTTGTTCTTGCCTCCTTCTGAAGGTCATAACCCCTCACTAATTCTTTCCGTTATGATTCTAACTCCTTTAAATTTTATTCGAGTGTTTCCTAGCATTTTCTACAACTTTCCGTACAATCACGCAATTCACGAAATAGTAGCAAACTATAATCTTAGATACTCATAAGAGGTCATTACACATAAAATTCGATTAATATAACTCTCATGATATAGTTGCATCTCAATCATAGTTCATCACAAACTCTTATAACCATTATGCTCGGTAAGCCCTTGCTATCACCATAAAGTCAACCTTGTCATCCGCATAACATTTCAAACCCAATTATACCAATCAAATTGAAAAGACTAACTCAATTTTATACGAACTTTCTTACTAAAATTCTCAATTTCCTTCACACAAGTATACTCGTTGAGGATTCCTCTACCAATAAGCTTGTCATTCAAATATTGGTCCATTTTCTTGGACTTTACAATGAAATCACCAGTCCTTATGTAAAATCCTCAAAACCTAAATGCATTAATACCATACCAAAGATCCACCACTAAAATTCTACTTATAAATAATGCTTAACTCGTTCTTTTGTAGTAACAAGCTAGTTGGTTTCTCAAATGTAAATACAACACCATATCTCATTATACGAGCATGTGAAACAAATGATAACTCTTTAAGTAGTTAGTATTTACACTTAAGAATCAACATATCCCTTTTCATATACCACTAGTACCATATCGTGAAAGTCTCTTACATCCACCACTAGAACACATCATACCTATCGAGAAGATCATATCCATATAGGTCACACATTTTTACCCATCAAATAGCTGTAAAATATTACGAAACTAGTTTCACATCTATCCCAAGCTATATGCATTTTTTTCGTAGATCAGGTCAATATCAAAAGTAAAACACTCCATAACTCTAACCAAGTAAGCATCAATACTATTGTCGTAGAAATTCTAATCTTAATTGGTGCATTATTATTCTCATCATTTTCTAAGCAAATCATTCATGTTATGATAACTTTACTGATTGTAGTTTCCAAAGTTAAAGCTCAATTATCTAGTCATCTCTTTAATCATTCCACTTCCAATTGTTAAACCACTCTAAATATTGTATGTACCACACAAGTACTATTCACTTTACTAGGGTAGCTAATCTTACATAGCCCCTTAAAACTTTTACACATTCTAAAACTATCCACACATCCTTTCCATAAGTACATTACTTCCACTTAAATATCAGAGCTAACATTTAAACCATATACTAGTCATCACTATAAATGAGAATGAATGGAATGAAGGGATAAAAATCAAAACGGGACCAGGTACGTACGATGGAGATTCAAGAAGTGTAGATTTTTCTTAAAAGTCATTATAGCCTCTCGAAGATAAGTACAGACGACTCCGTACCGATCCTCGAGACTCTACTTAGACTCGACTTGTATACACGTGAGACCTATGAACATGGGGTTCTGATACCATTATGTCAAGACCCAAAATTGGGCGTGATGGCACTCGTCTTATCCCACCAAGACAAGTCAGCCTAAAAATCAAATATATAATAAAATGCAAAGATTTAGTAACAACTTAAAAATACCCCCAAAATATGGTTGTCACGTGTCCAAGCCTCTAAAGTATTACAATAGATTCAAAAGAAAACTCAAGTCTCAAATGAACTTGTTTCTAGAATAGAACAAGATCCAAATTAAGGAGAAAGAAAGTCTGTTGATACGACAAACAGCTACCTCACAAATCTCCAAGAAGCCTCAGAAAAGAAGAGAATATATCACAAAGGCCCGGGCTAGTAACCTAAAAAATTGTAGAAGCAAGGGGTGAGTACCAAACCACACGGTACTCAACAAGTAAACCTCTAAACACAAGCTAAGGGGATGAAATACGAGTACTCCTACCACCCAAAAATCGAATCTCCACAACTACAACCTGCATAAAAATCAGTCCAACCTAACAGCTCAGAGTTTACATAGCACGTAGTTCAACAGCAACAACACTTACAAAAATTATGTAAATATTTTAACAAAAGACACTTAGATTTAACATTTTAGGACTTATTAAAATTGTGTTGTTGGAGTTCTTACTTTTACTATAAAATAGTATACATAAATATTGATGTAAAATATAAAAGACATACTAAATTGGATATTTATAGTTTGAATATTACAATTAAATTCAAGTTAGGGAATGTTAAATTTCATTGAACTTTGAGATTGTCAACCTGAAAATCAACATGAGTTTTTAAGAATAGAAGAATAGAAAACATAAATAAATCGTAGCTTAAAAATGTGAAAGAAACCCCTTCATATATAGTTAACAAAGGGTAGTATGAGAATGTGCATGTTGTTTCTATCAATAAAGATACAACAATTTTAAAATGTCACAACTAATAGAAAAAGTCAAAACACTTTGGAAAACCGTAATCATTCAATGTTGAATGATATCTTCTTTTAAGATAATATAATATTACATAAATAATTATGTAAATATATAAAATAAAGAAGATATACTAAATTGGATGTTCGAAGAAGATGAACAACAATGAAAAATTTCAAAAAATTATAGTTTAAAAAATTTGAGGAAACCCTCTTTTTATTGGCAACAAAGGGTAGTGCATAATAAAATTCTTATCGTTATAAAAAAAAGTGTCACAACCATTTAGAAAAGTCACAACACTTAAAAAGGGTCACAACTCATTAGAAAAGTCATGACTGTTTGGAAATGTCACGATCCTTCAGAAAAGTCACAACTCTTCAAAAAAGTCGCAACCCCATAGAAAAGTCACAGCCCTTCGAAAAGGTCACAACTTATCGAAAAACTTATAACTCTTTGAAAATGTCACAACGCTTCAATGTGAAAAAGTTCTTGTTTTTAACATAATATAATATAAAAATAAAATAAAATAAAATATATTTTTATATTAGAGATACGATGTTTGGTATTTTATGTTGGTTTTATTATAGTAATTTGTCATTTAATTTATGTAGTTAAGTTAGTATATAAAAGATAAAAGAGATACATACATATTTTTCTAATTTAAATTTGATATAATATTGTAACTTATAAACAAGAATTTTAATTTAAGGATATACATCATATATAAAAAATCTAGATTAGGCACTTCAAATAAATTTCTGATCAAATCTTTTTTCTTCAAAAATTTGAGATTTTTCAAAGCTTGAACATCAAGTTGTAGTTCCTGTAACAGAAAATCATGCTACTTCTTGTCAAATAGAATTTGTTGCAAAGTATATTTATGGTAATGAAAATGAGTAAATATTAGTTATCTAGATAGCCTTCTCATTTGAAGTTGAGTTATTTCATTCTCCTTATTGTATTAATTTTTGTTGATCTATTTAATTTAGCCACATAAAATATTGAAGTTGCATAATTGAACTACTATCACAATCTTCCTTGTGTTAAGAACAAGAATAGAAAAGGTACCACATCAATGTGCGAGAAAATCCAATATTTATAGACGACAAAGGATACTTTGAAAAAAATACTTATTATGCCTTATTAAATAAGTTACAATCCTTCAGAAAAGTTAAAACTTTTCAAAAATGTCATAACTCATTGAAAGAATCACAAATTTATGAAAAAGTTACAACCCTTCGAAAAAATCAGTATCCATCAATATTAAAAGGTGTCAGCTTTTCATATGATATAGAATAAATAAATAAATATAATATCAAAATGCAACATATTTACTAAAATTGGTGTTTTAAGTTTGGTGTATTATAGTAACTTAATGTTTAAGTTAGGGAGTTCATACATTTAAAGTAGTATAGATAGATATGATAGTGTAATTCTTTTCTTCTCTTTTATGCTATGAAGTAACACAATAAGATAACTGCAAAAGTTAGGATGAATTAGACAACGTACCTATGCGGCGTACATTGGGCGTTAAGGTGTTTAGGCATAAATAGAGACCATATCTTTACTAAGATCGATTCGATGTGGTCTTGCATGCTGGAGCCTAGTAAATACTTAGCCGTTTCAAATAGTATAACTCAGGTGTGTTCTTCTCCACCACACATTTCAAGTCGTAAGCAGTATCTGTTTAAAAGGGGAAGGGGTGGTTATAGTTATATTGTTGGAGTAAACATATCGTTTATAGAATATTGATATGTTGTTTTTTCAACGTGTATGACATTCTAGATAAAGCCTCTACACATAACTATGTCCCATTGCATAAGCCATTTGAGGGGTCCAGTTTTCTCAATAGCATGATGGACACATTTTCTTTAAAATTAATCTAATGTGTAAAATTAAAAGAATCATCAAATGTTATGTATATGTAATCGTGTAATTCTTTTCTTCTCATTGTGCTATGAAGTATCACTACAAAATAACTGTAAAAGTTAGGATTGATTAGACAATGTACTTCTGCGGCGGAGTCGATTGGGCGTTAAGGTGTTTAGGTATAAATACAGTTCATATGTTTATAGAGGTTGATTCTATGTAGTCTTGCACGCTGAGCATTAAAAACAAACCGTCACAATTCTCTAAATTTTGGAAATTGATATTCAGAAGCATATATCTACATCACAACAAAAATTGTTAACAAAACCAAGTGTTAACTTCATATAGTAGAACATTACATACTAATATATATATTAAGCAAAAAATAACTATTATATCATAAAAATTATATTATTTTCCTCATGTACTCGAGGTTATGGAATAAACCAACTTAGGATAGAACGACTTACTTCATCAAATTAATGGTACCTCATATTCTGCTTAACTTTGAACTCACTCAACCACAATAAATAACAAACAAAATTGAAAATGCAAGAAGAAGAGTAGAAGATTAGAAAAAAAAATGTGGTTGACAAATGAGAGGAAGCCCCTCTATTTATAGTAAAAAAAACTAGTATGAAGAAACGTGTTTTGTGTTTTAGATGAAAAATCATGACTTTTCCGATAAGTCACAACTCTTTGAAAATGTCGCGACTTATTGAAAAAGTCAGAACTTTTTGGAAAAGTCACAACTCATGGAAAAATCACAACCCTTTGAAAAAAGTCACAACTTATCAGTAAAGTGACAAGTCATCGTAAAAGTAACGACCTAAGTTAGGGATACTATAGTAATTTAACATTTAACTTAGGTATTCATGTTTTTTAAGGAACATACATACATACATACATACATACATACATACATATATATATATATATATATACACACACACACACACACACACACACACACACACACACACAAAAGTACTATAAAATAAAATAGTACAAGTTTCAAAAGTGGACAAAAATATACATACTTGTTTCAAAAGCAAATGAATAGACAAAACTATTTAGTACAAGGAGACATGTATGATCCAGAATACTATAAGCTCACCCTCATCTCCAAATCCTCTTGCAACTAGCTCGATATCAGCGTTGATAACTGGTGCTCGAACCTGCATCACAAAAACATATATATATTGTGGTATGAGTACTAAAATAATAGGGTACCGAGTAGGCATCATAGAACGACTGAGCTTGGAAAGTAAATATAATAATGAAAAGTAAGAAATAACACTAACTAAAGGTCAAGGAACAGAAGATACAATATCAAACTGAAGCGCACACAAGTCTAGAAATATATGAAAAGAAGGGCAAGTAACTAGCTAAAACCTAATTGAACTGATAAGCCAGAAAGGTACACTTATGCGTAATTTAAAGCAAATAATTCGAATGGAGCTCGCATAAGCCCGATTAGAACACAAAAAAGCTACAACTATAGAGTATGAGAACGAGTAAATCTAGAATTGGGTGATCATATCCCCGACCTTGAACCACGAATAAGATGCCCAAAGATCCCAAAAGAACCATGTTGTTATGGATCAATTCAACCAATGATAATATGTGTGGAGTTAACACTGTGGCCGAAGATTATGAGCCTAGACCTTGAATCTGCGACAGAAAGAGTGGTATGCCTAGATCTTAAATCAGCGGCTATACGAATTGTAGAAGGAGAGTCCCGTATCAAAGTCACCATTTTATGGCCATCGTGGGTCGACTCCCCTCCAAAGTTGCAAACGAACCACGCCAAGCCCAAATTAGATTCAACCTCGACTCATCTAACAAAACTTGAAATCACAATGAAGAATTACTAGGGCCTTAGTAAAAAGAAAATTATGAATGAAAGGTCACTGAAGCTGAGTTACAACCAAGATGAGACTCACACTAATCATACCTAAATCTGCTAGATCAATCTATATAGGGAGCTAATCCATTCAAAGTGATGTCAGAGCAATTCTACGTACTATCAACTCCAAAACAGGAGTCTAAGGTAATAACTAGCTTAAACCTAATCTAAGGCCAATACAAGCTTCCAATAATTATAAACAAGTAGACATGAAGCCGGCAAGGTAAGGGGTAATCACAAGATAAGAAAGAAACCTGTCATCACTTCATGAAAAACTCGACAACCACCTAGGGAGTGAACTCTTACAAGAAAGCATGAATTAGCAACACAATCAATCAAGTGAAAACACAATGCACGAAGGAATCAAGACAACTAGGTAGACATGCTCCTTACTACCCAAAAATTACCCAACAGACTCCTCAAACATAAATTCTATTTACTAAACATAAATAACCTAAAAATCCCTCCCAACACTATCTGATGAACATGACGAATTCACAAACACAAGATCTATATAAAGTCGTAAGTTGTAGCTTACCTCAAAAGTCAATCATCATGATTCTAAAGCTTTTCTTTTTTTAGAAAGGCCTCCGATTGTTGTCATGCTTTCACAAACAAAATTACAATGTCCAAATAAAATATTTTGACACCAAAAACACAAAAATTAAAGACGGATCAAAAGTTGAATCAAAATGGCCATGTGGACCCGTTCTAGGAATACTAAAATTGACTTTGTAAAAGTATCCTAATAATTAGCTTAACAGCTTTTTCCAAAAATGGGACATAATTCAAGGCTCACAATGACAGTGGACAGAATTCAACAATATGCAACAAAACAACAAGAACACAAAAAATGAAACTAGGAAGTCCATTCGAGATGAGAATTATGGACGCTCCCCGCACCTCCCCGATCACTCTAATAAGAAACCACACAATTTCTAGAAAAAAATGCAACTAAAATCACCCAAAATGGAGGTGTATTGCTCTCAAAAACTCAAACCGAACCTTTGAAATAGATGAATCATGCTCTAGTCGTAAGCAAAAAACCCCAAGAAATAATCTCTGTGATTGCGAATGGGAGGGTCGCGATCACGGACCACCACATAAATGATCTCCACGATCCTGGAGGTCAATATCCGCAACCATGATGACCAAAGGTGGTCAATACGGTTGGACAATTCTTCTTGACCGTAACCAAGTGGCCACATGATTGCAATGGGCAGGTGCAAGCCCTTCACAATGGTGCGGAGGCTGCTCGTGATCATGGTGAAGGAAGTCACTTCACCAGCGGCTAGTGCATCATCAAAACACCCAACTTTCAAAATCCTCGAAGGGGTACTCGAGATTCATTTTGAACCCCGTGCACGTAAATGATATATGCTACCCCACAAAGTTTGGCATTTCAGACTCAAGAGAGATGTTGAAGCTTCTAATCAGGGTCGTTTGGATGAAAAGTGGGTCCCACACCCAAACTTTAATGCTAGTCAAATTCCACAAGGGGGCTCGGGATGATCTTGGAAGCCTCGAGATCTGCACCGACGATCATTTTAGACCAAAGTTGACATTCTTGACCTAAATGAACCATTATACTTACATTATAAGGCTGTCTTAACTTTTGACCGAAGTCAATCTTTAAAGTTTCAGAAGCTTAAAAATATAGAAACTCGCATAGAATCCAAACAAACAATAAGGTGACCGAACTGTCAGTCCCAACAAGTGACTTTGTATCGCTATATGAATTCTTTAAACGACGAAAAGAAGATAATAATATAGAAATGACCTGAAGGGTCATTACAACCTTATATAAAATTTTCATAATTTCCAAATGTGAGATATCCTTTGTTATGTCATTGTCGCGCCCTATTTTCGCAGAAAACGGGTTTCGTGCACGACTTAACAACTCTTTTGGGATTTTGAGTTTGGAGTCGCCACCTAACGAATTAAGGCGTGTTAGGGAACCTATCTAACCTAACTAAGTCAAGCTAAGGTCAACGAGCCAGAGATCGGGGTAAGGGTTCAAATTACCTCGAGGGGAAGGTGTTAGGCATCCCTCGGGATCCACAAATGTGGGTCCCGGCCGTATCTCATGCAATCTATGTGGGGGTTACAAGTAGCAATTAAGGTCACTTCATTTATTAATTTATTTAAGCTTGCTAAGTGATAACAAATATAAAACAATTAAGCCTATTTTAATTTTTTATTAATTTAAGCATGCAAGGCTAGGTGATAACAATAAACAACAATCAAATTTATTTTATTTATTTTATTTTAACATACGAGACTATGTGATGAACAAATATTGCAAATATTAAGCAATTAATATGTGAGAAAATAAAGTTTTGAAAGTTGAGCAAGTTTTGAATAGGAATTTTTATTTTTAAAAAAATGTTTGTTTCTTTATAGGGATGATGCCACGACATTGTTGATCGCGCTCCTCCACCATAGAAACAATTTTGATTTGAGGTCGGTCTTTAAAAATAATAGTTTATATTTTGAAAATGATTTTAAAAGATATAGTTTGCATATAGGCACATGAATATATATATAAATACACATAATTCCTTTAAAAAAAACCATGGGTAGGTGGTACTTCCGGGGATGCTTCGGGTTTAAAAATTGGAACTAGACCTCGTAGTTCCTTTGACTTTCCAACTAACGATAAGTTAGGAGATAGTGCTTATAATTTATTTTCAAAAATAAACAATGTCATAATCGATCCAAAATTTTAAAGGAGGATTGAATAATGACTTTAAAAAAAATGTTGCAAAACTTTGTAAGAAAGAAAAACTAGTAGAACATTAATGTTGTAAATTTATTAAATACAAAGATTTTGCTATAAAATATATTCAAAAACCAAGTAATTTGTTAAATGCATGAAATGTTTTAATTTGATATCATTTTAATTATTATTTTAAGAAAACAACATATTGCATCATAAGTGCGAAATCTTCAAGAAGACAAATAAGATTACTAATTAATAAAATTAGACAATATAAAAGGGGGCACAAATATGCACAACAAATTTTATTGGAGTTATTGATATGCTGAAAATTTATTTATAAGCCTATATACATGATTTCTAGGTGTTAAAAAAAAAACGGAGTAACACATATATTGTCACGACCCAAAACCGAGCCGCGACCGGCACCCACACTTACCCTCCTATGTGAGAGAACCAACCAATCTAAACCCTAACATTTCAATTTTATGAGACCAACGAACCTAACGCTCTGATACCAAGTTTGTCACGACCCAAAACCGAGCCGCGACCGGCACCCACACTTACCCTGCGAACCAACCAATCTAAACCCTAACATTTCAATTTAATATCAACAGAAAGTAATGCGAAAGACTTAAACTCATTAATAAAAACCAATTCAATAACTTCTAAAATTCAACATCTATTATTCCCCAAAATCTGGAAGTCATCACCACAAGAACATCTATGATCAAATTACTAAACTAAGAGTATTCTAATGAGCTAAAATAAACAAAAGCTAGTCCATGCCGGAACTTCAAGGCATCAAGACATGAGGAAGAAGATCCAGTCCAAGCTAGAAGCATTAGCTCACCCTGAAATCCGGTGTCGGTTCTTTAGATTGAATATATTAACATAATTCAAGATTTTTTATCTTTATTCCTCTTGTGTCGGTACGTGACACTCCGCTCCACTACTACTATCCTGGTGTCGGAACGTGACACTCCGATCCCCTAATCTCATTACTTTAGTTCATTAGGCCTTCTTTAATACCAAGGCATCATCAATAACAAAGTAAAATTAGGGTTCAAGATTCAATAGCCTCATCATGCGACACCCGATCCATATACTATCCTGGTGTCGGAACGTGACACTCCGATCCATATA
>NC_028642.1:10516887-10561835 GCF_001406875.1 Solanum pennellii
TGATCAAGCAAGCAAATTCCCCAAAGCTTTGTTTCCTCTTCGTTTCTCCTCTTTCTCGTTCGATCCTCTCTCTCTCTTTGTTCTTTCTATTTTTCTTATTCAAACCCTCTTTCTTTTACCCTAATTAGCATATAATTAAGTATAAAGATGGCAATAATATCCCACTAATTAACTCAAGGTTACCTCTTTTAACCCCCAAGTAATTAGACTTATTAACATTAACCCACTAACTTTATAATTGAAGCAGGAATAGTCCAAAACGCCCCTTAAATTACTAAGCAGAAATCCGACCCAGCCTGGGATTACGAAGCCTGTGACGGTCCGTCCTGCTGCTCCGTCACAGAGTTCAGAGACTCAATTCCACTAAAGGGTCTGTGACGGTCCGTCGTGCCCACAACGGTCCGTCCTGCCATGTCGTCACGAAGTTGAGAGAGTCGATTTCAGTACCCAAATTTCAGAATTCTAAGTGTTTTGGAACGAGACCCCCTCGACGGCACGTCGTGCCCATGAAGGTCCGTCGTGGGTTCCGTCGACTCAGACAGTTTTTCCAGAAATAAAATGTGCTGCTTAAAACGACTAAACAGGTCGTTACATATATGCATGATTTTGTGAATCTAAATGATATGAACATTTTAATCCTTAGGCATGATTTCTACGTGATAAGATAAATGAAAAGTTATAACATATTTTTTAACATCTAGCAACCTACTAGATTATTAGATTTAATTTTGATACCAAAAATAGTGGAATCTAGTTATTTTTAAACTTATTAACAAACAAAGCATCAAACATGTTGAAAATTGATTCGATTACAACACCTACAAAAAATAATTCTAGGTGGTTAAAGATTAAAAATAGACTAAACCTATAGGCATGATATCTAACTTTTTTAAAAATACAATGAACAAGTAGCATGTAAATCCCCTTCCCTTAGACGATTCCCCAAATAAATTTATATATGAGAGATTTAGAGTTATACAAATGTTACAACATTCAAATAAATAAAATAAGAAAAAAATATAGATTAAATTAAACAAATAAATCTTTCTTCATGGCTAGTCTTCAACTTGAACTTCAAGTTTGAAACCTGTCAAAGCAATCAAATAACTACACAAGTAATCACATTTATTTAGTCAAGGTGAGACGACATGCAATTGTTTAACAACTTATACATAACAAAGGAATAGAACAATGAGCTCACACAAATGTATGAATACAAAAAATAATGTAAATGCTAATTCCGAATACTAATCGGTTAAGTAGATTAGGAATGGTAGCAATGAAAAACAAGTTGATCCAACCTTTACTCGAACAAAAGCAAAATAGCAAAATAGCGAAGAAGAACACTTGAATGTTTACCGGAATCTTAATGTGTTTTTAAAGTAGCAAGAGAGCAATGAGAGAAGGAAGAGTGATGAGAGAACTTGTGATTGAGAGTGAATGAGTGTATGAATTGATGAGTTAATGAAGGGAGGGGGTCTTATTTATATAGCAAAGAGGGGTGCACTTAATAAGGGAAATAAATAAGTTAAGGAATCAATTATTAAACCATTTTCCTTAATTTAGAGGGGAGCTAAAATCAGAAAATTATAAGAATATCTCATTACCAAAAATAAAATAAGTACAAATAATCTTTTACCTTGAATAAGGAAGAGACAAAATCAGATTTTATATTAAAAATTTGTTACCAAATATAAATATATAAGAGTAAAATATTTCCCTTAAATAAAGAAGAGTCGAATATAATTTTCCTAAAGATAAACAAGTAAGAAATCAGTAAGTTTATACATAAGGAAAAATCGATCAATTAAACTTATTTTTTTTTAAAGAGAGCCAAATCAGATTATTGAAAACATATTACCAAACTTAAGCAAGTAAGAATAAAAAAAGAGCCAAAATCGTTACTTTACCATATTTATTTATTTTACCATATTCAGCAGTTCACTTTACAAATTTATGGTCAAATTACGGTTCGAAAAGGTTATATTAAATCGGCATGGAACTTGAGCAAATTGAGGCTGGATCAAGTAATGAATTACTAGCGAATTTAAGTAAGTAAAAAATTAGAAAAATTTCTCAAAACCTATTTGAATCTTACCGCATCCAATCTATGGACAATAGCAATGTTGTAGTAAAGAAAAAACATATTAATAATTAATTCAAATGAAGACCAAAAATCTTTAAAATATGGTGGAAAAACAATCCAAGCAGTATGATGTTTTCACTAAAACAAGTAATAGCATGAGGAACTCAAAACTTAAACTCATAAACATATGCACATTAAGAACTAGTTGAAATTTAAAGAGATAAATTTTGAAACGAATCGGGACGGATCTGTAAAGATCCGTCTTGAACGAGCCAAAGCTTTAAACTCCCGGTACAAGTGAGGATGGCGTCAAGCTGCTAGTGGTTCTGCCTCGCCGGAAGAGAGGAGAGAGAGGGCGATGGAGCAGCGCCATCTGCTGGCTGTCCGCACCGGCGCTCGCTTGTCAGAGATCACTGGTGGCTATTGTTCTCGCCGACTGGAGTTGTTGGTACCTGCCAAAGAGGGGAAAAGACAGAGGAGAAGAGGAAAATGGACGAGTGAAGAGAAAGAGGAAGAGAGAAGCGGAGACACCTGGGAGAGAGGGCTGCTCGCCTCGTCGAGCCGCTGCTGCTAGTGGCCTGAGATTCTGCTGGAAATGGATGTTGATGGGTCTTGCCGGCGTCTGCTGGTCGCCAGCTTCTTCTGCTGGAGCTGACGTTTCCTGCAAAAGGAAGAAGAGAAAGGAGAAGAGGAAGGGGAAGAGAAGAGACGGGAGGGAAGAGAATGGGAGGAAGAGCGACGGGAGAGGGGAGGAAGAGAGGAGAGGGGCGGCAGAAAAAGAGGTGAGGAAGAGAAAAGGGAGGAGGGACGACGGAAGAGGGAGAAGAGGAGGGGGTGGCGGCTGCCGGAAAAGGGAGAGAGGAAGGAGGAGCGACGGGAGAGGGAGAAGGGGAGGAAGAGAACGAGTTGGCGAAGGGGAGGAAGGGAGAGAGAAGAGCAGCGGTGCTGCTTGGTGTTCCCGTCCGGCTGTCTCCCTCGCCGGAAATAATGGAGGAGAGGGACAGAGAAGGGAGAGGGGAGGCGGCTGGAGAGGAAGAGGAGGGAAAAGAATGGGTTAGAATTTTAGGTTTTGGGGTCTTTTGGTGTTTAGAGAATAGGAGATTTAATCACAATCGTTGATCTAATTTGAAATGAAGGGCTAGGATTCGATTAATAAAATAGATGGATGAGATTAAAAGATGAGATGTATTGAAATCAGATTGGATTGAATATGGAATGGCTACAATTGCAATTAAAAATGGCTAGAATTGAAATGAAAGAGGGGCTATGATTGAAACAAACTCTAATTGAAGTGGCTAGAATTGAAAGAAATTATTATAGAATAGGCTAGAATTTAAATAATTTTAAGGAAAGTGTAAGAATTACTATTTAGTTAAAATACTACATACATTAAAATATTTTTATATAATTGAAAATCATTGAATTTTAAAATTTTTTGAAATTCATTAATAATTTTATAATATAATAATATTTACAATAATTTTATAAAGTAAACGATACTAAAATATATAATTTTGAGAAACAATCGACTAAAACTTCAAAACTTTAAGTAAATTTTAAAATATGTATTTAATCGAATATAATCCTAAAAAATGGTTAAAGGTCGGTCAAAATTGGGTGTCAATAGCTGCCCCTTGGTTGATTGAGAATGAAGAATGAATTGTCAGGCAACCAACGTTGACTTAGTAGCCGATTTTGTCCGACCGACGAGAGATGTCAGCTGGATCAATTGAAACGATATAGAGTTGAAAAAGGGTACGACCGAGACTTTGGTTTTAAGTCGCCTACATATCTCTGGTTGTACGAGAATCAGGTCGTGTGTAGTTCTAGATTCAAGAGTAAATGAAACTCTTAAAAGTTGAAAGAGCGCTAAGGTATTCGGAGGGCACGATGTCGGCTTGAATGGATAAGATTAATCGCAGCGAGAAGAGAGAGATAGAGAGGCTAAAAGAGCATTATAGAGAAGCACGAAGAGCATGATAGAGTGGGGTTATCAATCTTTGAGCAAGGTTCAGAGTATGAGTAGCAAAGAATTGATAGGTTCTTCGTTGCGATAGATAATTGTAATCCAGGGGTGATCGATCATATCTGCAAATTCTAGATAAAATGTTAGCTTATAAATAGATAAAATATGACCAATAATGATAAAATATGAGTTCTAAATAAATGACAAGAGGTGATAAGAAGCGTATCTGTTTGAGACGTAGTGCAAGCCTTGATAGTCTTTAATTTCTTGAAGGATTGAAACCCATCTCTAAAGAATAATGTCAACCTCCAATAGATCTTATAGTATAGCGATATACTAATATAGACGGAAAAAGTCTGGTTGTAAGGAGAATCTGAACGTCATTTTAAGGCGAACGAGCCTAAGTGTCATTTTAAGGCGGACGGCCTAAATACCTTATAAAGCGGACGAACATAAATGTCCTATGAGGCGGACAAGCCTAAATGTCCTTTTAAGGTGGACGGCCTAAATTTCCTATAAGATGGACAAACCTAACTGTCGTTTTAAGGCGGACGAGCCTAAATGTCCTATTGTAAGGCGGACGAGCCTAGATGTCGCATTGCAAGGCGGACGAGCCTAGATGTCGCATTGCAAGGCGGACGAGCCTAGATGTCGCATTGCAAGGCGGACGAGCCTAGATGTCGCATTGCAAGGCGGACGAGCCTAGATGTCGCATTGCAAGGCGGACGAGCCTAGATGTCGCATTGCAAGGCGGACGAGCCTAGATGTCGCATTGCAAGGCGGACGAGCCTAGATGTCGCATTGCAAGGCGGACGAGCCTAGATGTCGCATTGCAAGGCGGACGAGCCTAGATGTCGCATTGCAAGGCGGACGAGCCTAGATGTCGCATTGCAAGGCGGACGAGCCTAGATGTCGCATTGCAAGGCGGACGAGCCTAGATGTCGCATTGCAAGGCGGACGAGCCTAGATGTCGCATTGCAAGGCGGACGAGCCTAGATGTCGCATTGCAAGGCGGACGAGCCTAGATGTCGCATTGCAAGGCGGACGAGCCTAGATGTCGCATTGCAAGGCGGACGAGCCTAGATGTCGCATTGCAAGGCGGACGAGCCTAGATGTCGCATTGCAAGGCGGACGAGCCTAGATGTCGCATTGCAAGGCGGACGAGCCTAGATGTCGCATTGCAAGGCGGACGAGCCTAGATGTCGCATTGCAAGGCGGACGAGCCTAGATGTCGCATTGCAAGGCGGACGAGCCTAGATGTCGCATTGCAAGGCGGACGAGCCTAGATGTCGCATTGCAAGGCGGACGAGCCTAGATGTCGCATTGCAAGGCGGACGAGCCTAGATGTCGCATTGCAAGGCGGACGAGCCTAGATGTCGCATTGCAAGGCGGACGAGCCTAGATGTCGCATTGCAAGGCGGACGAGCCTAGATGTCGCATTGCAAGGCGGACGAGCCTAGATGTCGCATTGCAAGGCGGACGAGCCTAGATGTCGCATTGCAAGGCGGACGAGCCTAGATGTCGCATTGCAAGGCGGACGAGCCTAGATGTCGCATTGCAAGGCGGACGAGCCTAGATGTCGCATTGCAAGGCGGACGAGCCTAGATGTCGCATTGCAAGGCGGACGAGCCTAGATGTCGCATTGCAAGGCGGACGAGCCTAGATGTCGCATTGCAAGGCGGACGAGCCTAGATGTCGCATTGCAAGGCGGACGAGCCTAGATGTCGCATTGCAAGGCGGACGAGCCTAGATGTCGCATTGCAAGGCGGACGAGCCTAGATGTCGCATTGCAAGGCGGACGAGCCTAGATGTCGCATTGCAAGGCGGACGAGCCTAGATGTCGCATTGCAAGGCGGACGAGCCTAGATGTCGCATTGCAAGGCGGACGAGCCTAGATGTCGCATTGCAAGGCGGACGAGCCTAGATGTCGCATTGCAAGGCGGACGAGCCTAGATGTCGCATTGCAAGGCGGACGAGCCTAGATGTCGCATTGCAAGGCGGACGAGCCTAGATGTCGCATTGCAAGGCGGACGAGCCTAGATGTCGCATTGCAAGGCGGACGAGCCTAGATGTCGCATTGCAAGGCGGACGAGCCTAGATGTCGCATTGCAAGGCGGACGAGCCTAGATGTCGCATTGCAAGGCGGACGAGCCTAGATGTCGCATTGCAAGGCGGACGAGCCTAGATGTCGCATTGCAAGGCGGACGAGCCTAGATGTCGCATTGCAAGGCGGACGAGCCTAGATGTCGCATTGCAAGGCGGACGAGCCTAGATGTCGCATTGCAAGGCGGACGAGCCTAGATGTCGCATTGCAAGGCGGACGAGCCTAGATGTCGCATTGCAAGGCGGACGAGCCTAGATGTCGCATTGCAAGGCGGACGAGCCTAGATGTCGCATTGCAAGGCGGACGAGCCTAGATGTCGCATTGCAAGGCGGACGAGCCTAGATGTCGCATTGCAAGGCGGACGAGCCTAGATGTCGCATTGCAAGGCGGACGAGCCTAGATGTCGCATTGTAAGGCGGACGAGCCTAAATGTCCTATTGTAAGGCGGACGAGCCTAGATGTCGCATTGCAAGGCGTACGAGCCTACATGTCGCATTGTAAGGCGGACGAGCCTAAATGTCGCATTATAAGGCGGACGAGCCTAGATGTCGCATTGTAAGGCGGACGAGCCTAGATGAAGAGACAGTATGTTACAGTGGCGAGTTGAATCTGAAGATATCTTTATGGTAGCCTAAACGATGGATGAGTAGCGAAACGATAGTGCGAGTAGCCAAGAATTTGTCGGAGCCTTTGTTTGTAAGCATAAGAACAGCCGTTCAGAAAGTAGCTTTGTCTGTAATCTGCATATCTGTAACTTGTATTATAACTTAAATAGAGTAATTAGAACATATATATAAAAATAAATGGTAAATGTAAACATGATGCAATTCCCATGTTGACCATGAATGTTTGCCTTAAGATCGTGAAAAAATGACGTCTTAGGCTATGATGTCTAGGGCCATGATATGCAAAGTGTATCCTCAGGTCATGGAAATGTTGTCTGTAGGCCATGAAAATGACGCCTTTAGACTATGACACCTTCGGATCATGATACACAGAACCTTAGGCCATGATATGATGTCTGCAGGCCATGAGGATGATGCCTTTAGACTATGACGCCTTAGGAACATGATATGCATAATATAAGTCCTCAGGCCATGACACGAAGTCCGCAGGCCATGAAAGATGATGCCTTTGGAGGATGACGCCTTTGGAATATAAGTATTGAGTAAAGAAAGCGTATCTGTTTTTGGCATATGTTGATACTCTTGTGACTTGATTTGATTCGGGCGCATGTAAACTTCGAGCACGATGCAAGCTGGGCTTATGCAAATTTCGGGCGCAATGCGGTCTCAGGCACAATGCGATGATGCATTTCTTCGGGCACATGCAATATCAAGCACATTCAATGATGCATTTCTTCGGGCACATGCAATGATGCATTTCTTCGGGCACATGCAATATCGAGCACATGCAATAATGGATTTCTTCGGGCACATGCAATATCGGTCACATGCAATGATGCATTTCTTCGGGCACATGCAATATCGAGCACATGAAGTGATGCATTTCTGCGATCTCGGGCATAATATAATTATGTAGTTTTTCGAGCATAATGCGATATGAGGCGTAGGTGCAAATGATGCAATATCGGGCACATGCAATATCGAGCACATGCAATAATGGATTTCTTCGGGCACATGCAATATCGAGCACATGCAATAATGGATTTCTTCGGGCACATGCAATATCGAGCACATGCAATAATGGATTTCTTCGGGCACATGCAATATCGAGCACATGCAATAATGGATTTCTTCGGGCACATGCAATATCGAGCACATGCAATAATGGATTTCTTCGGGCACATGCAATATCGAGCACATGCAATAATGGATTTCTTCGGGCACATGCAATATCGAGCACATGCAATAATGGATTTCTTCGG
This sequence comes from Solanum pennellii, assembly GCF_001406875.1. Classification (NCBI taxonomy): domain Eukaryota; kingdom Viridiplantae; phylum Streptophyta; class Magnoliopsida; order Solanales; family Solanaceae; genus Solanum; species Solanum pennellii. Next base: position 10,524,932 of record NC_028642.1, read on the forward strand.
GCACATGCAATATCGAGCACATGCAATAATGGATTTCTTCGGGCACATGCAATATCGAGCACATGCAATAATGGATTTCTTCGGGCACATGCAATATCGAGCACATGCAATAATGGATTTCTTCGGGCACATGCAATATCGAGCACATGCAATAATGGATTTCTTCGGGCACATGCAATATCGAGCACATGCAATAATGGATTTCTTCGGGCACATGCAATATCGAGCACATGCAATAATGGATTTCTTCGGGCACATGCAATATCGAGCACATGCAATAATGGATTTCTTCGGGCACATGCAATATCGAGCACATGCAATAATGGATTTCTTCGGGCACATGCAATATCGAGCACATGCAATAATGGATTTCTTCGGGCACATGCAATATCGAGCACATGCAATAATGGATTTCTTCGGGCACATGCAATATCGAGCACATGCAATAATGGATTTCTTCGGGCACATGCAATATCGAGCACATGCAATAATGGATTTCTTCGGGCACATGCAATATCGAGCACATGCAATAATGGATTTCTTCGGGCACATGCAATATCGAGCACATGCAATAATGGATTTCTTCGGGCACATGCAATATCGAGCACATGCAATAATGGATTTCTTCGGGCACATGCAATATCGAGCACATGCAATAATGGATTTCTTCGGGCACATGCAATATCGAGCACATGCAATAATGGATTTCTTCGGGCACATGCAATATCGAGCACATGCAATAATGGATTTCTTCGGGCACATGCAATATCGAGCACATGCAATAATGGATTTCTTCGGGCACATGCAATATCGAGCACATGCAATAATGGATTTCTTCGGGCACATGCAATATCGAGCACATGCAATAATGGATTTCTTCGGGCACATGCAATATCGAGCACATGCAATAATGGATTTCTTCGGGCACATGCAATATCGAGCACATGCAATAATGGATTTCTTCGGGCACATGCAATATCGAGCACATGCAATAATGGATTTCTTCGGGCACATGCAATATCGAGCACATGCAATAATGGATTTCTTCGGGCACATGCAATATCGAGCACATGCAATAATGGATTTCTTCGGGCACATGCAATATCGAGCACATGCAATAATGGATTTCTTCGGGCACATGCAATATCGAGCACATGCAATAATGGATTTCTTCGGGCACATGCAATATCGAGCACATGCAATAATGGATTTCTTCGGGCACATGCAATATCGAGCACATGCAATAATGGATTTCTTCGGGCACATGCAATATCGAGCACATGCAATAATGGATTTCTTCGGGCACATGCAATATCGAGCACATGCAATAATGGATTTCTTCGGGCACATGCAATATCGAGCACATGCAATAATGGATTTCTTCGGGCACATGCAATATCGAGCACATGCAATAATGGATTTCTTCGGGCACATGCAATATCGAGCACATGCAATAATGGATTTCTTCGGGCACATGCAATATCGAGCACATGCAATAATGGATTTCTTCGGGCACATGCAATATCGAGCACATGCAATAATGGATTTCTTCGGGCACATGCAATATCGAGCACATGCAATAATGGATTTCTTCGGGCACATGCAATATCGAGCACATGAAGTGATGCATTTCTGCGATCTCGGGCATAATATAATTATGTAGTTTTTCGAGCATAATGCGATATGAGGCGTAGGTGCAAATGATGCAACATCGGGCAGAATGTAATTTGCCAGCACAGCAAATTGCTTGAGGGCGTACAGTAGCTTGGGCGTCCGCCTTATTGGAAGGGTTGAGTGTCATTTGTCGGGCTCAAATGTGGTATGTTGATTGTTGAGGTTGCCTTTGTATATGTACCTGTATTTTCTACATTCAAAGAAAAATAGTTAGTTTAAAGGGGGGAGGTTGATCTGTATCCATGATTTGGCGCAGCGTGCTCCTTTGGCTCGCCATCCACACCTCTTCGAGCGTCTGTTTGTCATAAAAGAGAGAAAAACTTTGAAAGATTTTGAAATTATCATTTAGTAAAAGCTGATGTCGAATCTTTGACCATGGCATAGGTTGAGACTTTACAATGTCTGACTCAAAAGTAGAGCTATCATTTGATCTTCGTTGTAAGCTGACTACTTGTTGAGAAGAAACTTTTGGTGAAATTTTTGAGTTTACTCAAAAATTCTGCCCCAGTATGAAGATGTGCCAGGAGAAATCTTGATGGAATTTTTGAGATCCTCTCAAAAATTCTGCCCCAGTTATCAATAGAAAAGGGGAAAATGCAAGTTTTATTTATAATAAGACCGAACCCCATGAGAGCGCCTACGTATCCCCTTTTAAACGGGAATCAGGTCTGACGTAGTTCCAATTAAAAAAGAGAATGAATCAATCTCTAGATGTAATATTTTTTCACAGAATCTGAATTGATAGGTTTTGGCCAAACTTCTCCATCCACTGCTGCAAGTATGAGGGCCCCGCTTGTCAGTACTCGAGAGACTATGTACGGACCTTGCCAGTTTGGTGAAAATTTACCCTTTGCTTCGTCTTGATTTGGGAAAATCCGCTTCAAAACTAGTTTCCCAGGTGAGAAATGTCTGGGCTTAACCTTCTTGTTGAAAGCTCTGGCCATTCTATTCTGATAGAGCTGACCATGACAAATGGCGTTAATTCTTCTTCCATCTATTAATGCCAAATTCTCTACCCGACCTTGTATCCAGTCAGCGTCACTCAGTTTTGCTTCTTGAATGATCCTTAGGGAAGGTATCTCTACTTCGGCGGGTATCACAGCTTCAGTGCCGTATACTAAGAAGTAAGGTGTGGCCCCTGTGGAAGTTCTGATTGTGCTACGATACCCCAGCAATGCGAAAGGTAGCTTTTCCTGCCAGTGTTTGTGGTTATCGATCATCTTGCGCAATATCCTTTTGATGTTTTTGTTTGCTGCCTCTACAGCCCTGTTCATCTGTGGTTTGTATGCTGTAGAGTTTCGTTGACTGATCTTGAACTTCTCACACATTGATCTCATTAGGTCACTGTTTAGGTTGGTGCCGTTGTCGGTGATGATTGACTCAGGAATTCCGAACCTACAAATAATGTTATTTTTGACAAAGTCATCCACAACATTCTTTGTCACTGATTTATGGGAGGTGGCCTCAACCCACTTGGTGAAATAGTCAATTGCAACAAGAATGAATCTGTGCCCGTTGGATGCTGTTGGCTCGATTGGACCTATGACATCCATGCCCATGCTGCGAACGGCCAAGGTGAACTAGTGACATGGAGTTCATTGGGGGGTACTCGAATCATATCTGCGTGAGTCTGACATTGACGACCTTTCTGGACGTAGCGAATGCAGTCTGTCTCCATAGTTAGCCAATAATATCCTGATCTCAGAATCTTCTTTGCTAATGTAAAACCTTTCATGTGAGAGCCACAGGTGCCTGCATGTATCTCTTCGACCAGCCTGCGAGCCTCTCTTGCTTCGACGCATCTTAGCAGCCCCAAATCGGGAGTTCTCCTATAGAGGATTTCCCCACTTAAAAAGAATTGGGTTGCTAACCTTCATCGTACTAGGGCTTTCCATCAGGCTCTTCCTCAACATGGAAACAATAAGCTGGTTGTTCATGTATGTCAATGTGAATAGGATCGATGTAATTGTGATTAGGGTGTCGAATCATAGAAGACAGAGTAGCTAAGGCGTCTGCATATTCATTTTGGACCCTTGTTACATGTCTGAATTCTGTTTTGACAAACCTTTTACATAGCCTATGCACGCACTCCAAATATGGTAACAACTTTCGAATTTTTGTTGCCCAGTCACCTCGATCCTGATGGATCAATAGGTCAGAATCCCCTATTATTGGCATTTCCTGGACATCCAAGTCAATCGCCCGTCGGAGACCTAATATGCAAGCTTCGTATTCGGCCATATTATTTGAGCAAAGGAATTTGAGTTTTGCTGATACCGGATAATGTTGCCCGGTGGGTGAGGTCAAAACAGCCCCGATGCCGGATCCGTTCAGATTTTTAGCTCCATCAAAGAACATTCTCCATCCATCATATTCTTCAGAAATGTCCTCTCCCACAAAGGCCACCTCTTCATCTGGGAAGTAGGTCTTCAACGGCCTGTAATCATCGTCCACAAGATTCTCTGCCATGTGGTCTGCTAATGCTTGTGCTTTCAATGCTTTTTGTGTGACATACACTATGTCAAACTCGCTCAACAATATCTGCCATTTTGCCAGTTTACCTGTGGGCATGGGCTTTTGAAAGATATACTTCAAAGGATCCATCCTTGAAATCAGATAAGTAGTATGCGATGAGAGGTAATGTCGTAACTTTTGGGCAACCCATGTTAGAGCACAACAGGTACGCTCTAATAGAGAGTATCGAGCTTCGCACGATGTGAACTTCTTGCTCATGTAATATATTGCCTGTTCCTTCCTCCCTGTTTCATCGTGTTGTCCAAAGATGCAACTGAAAGCATTATCCAATACTGAAATATACAAAAGTAATGGTCTACCTGACTCTGGTGGAACCAACACAGGAGGATTGGATAGATAGTCTTTGATCTTGTCAAATGCCTATTGACATTCGCTTGTCCATTTCACTGCAACATCCTTTTTTAACAACTTGAAGATAGGTTCACAGATGACAGTAGACTGAGCTATGAAACAACTAATGTAGTTAAGTCGCCCTAAGAAACTCATTACCTCCTTCTTGCTCTTTGGCGGGGGAAGGTCACAAATGGCTTTGATCTTTGATGGGTCCAATTCTATACCTCGACGACTGACAATGAAACCTAAAAGCATTCCAGCAGGCACACCAAAGACACATTTCGCTGGATTCAGTTTCAGATTGTACTTGCGTAGCCTGGCAAAGAATTTTCGTAAGTCCTCAAGATGATTTGAACCTTCCTTTGATTTGATGATGACATCATCCACATAAACTTCAGTTTCCTTATGGATCATGTCATGAAACAAAGTAGTTATTGCCCTCATGTACGTAGCCCCATCGTTCTTTAATCCAAAAGGCATCACCTTGTAGTTATAGACGCCCCACGGCGTGATGAAGGCAGTTTTCTCAGCGTCGTCTTTGTGCATCTCAATTTAATGATAGCCAGCAAAGCAATCCACAAATAACTGAGTTTCGTGCTTAGCACAATTGTCAATCAGTATGTGTATGTTTGGTAATGGAAAGTTATCTTCAGGGCTAGCTTTATTGAGATCCCGGTAATACACACAAACTCTGACCTTGCCGTCTTTCTTGGGCACTGGAACGACATTTGCAAGCCAAATTGGGTATTCTGTCACTTGGGGGATCCCAGCATCTAATTGCTTTGATACTTCTTCTTTGATTTTCAGACTCATCTCGGGCTTGTAATTTCTCAGCTTCTGTTTTACCAGAGGACATGCTGGATCAATAGGCAGTCAATGGGCTACGATTGAAGTACTTAGCCCTGTCATGTCTGCATAGGACCATGCGAAAATATCCTTATTCTCTATGAGAAACTTGGTATACTCTTTCTTGTCTTCTTTTTTCATATGGATGCTTACTCGGGTTTCTTCTATCACCTCTGCATTTCCCAAATTTACCACTTCTGTCTCTACCAAGTTTGGATTGGGTTTTTCCTCGAATTCCTCAACCCTTTTTATTAACTCCTCGGGAACCTCATTGTCTTCGACTTCTTCTAAGTCATTAATGTTAAGTTGAGCAGTCTCATTGTATGCCATAGTCTCAGATTCAACATTTTTATAGTGAATTTTACTGGTGAGAAAAAAAATAGCGAACAATTAAATATAAGGCAAAATAGGGAAATGAACTTTATTGATAAAGATTTGAAAATTTCATAAGTTCTCATTTGAAAGCAATACAAGGGATGGGAATTAAAACGTTTATTAAAAACTCTTTTTATTTGGATTAAAACTTGATAGAAAACATCTTCCAAGGCTACCCAGATGCTCGACGAGGTCTGGATGGAGTCGAGGTCCAATTGCTGACGCTGATCTTTGCTTCCTTGCTTCCACTAGGGCCCCCTTTCTCCTCCTCGTTGATCACGACGTTGCAAACTTTCCCCTCTTCTTTGGTTAGTGACAACCCCTTCAAGTCGTCTGAGATCTCATCAATAATGCCTCCCATGAAACCTGCTGATCGAAATGATTCATGCAATGGCGGTATGGGTTTCTTCAATGGATAGTAGTACCCATCTCTAGGTGGTTGCCAATCGAGCCATTCTTCGGTAGTGTACTTATATCCCAAGCCAAAAGTGGTGGAATGTCGAACAGGCTGTATAGGTTCGACTATCCCTTGCAATTCAGCCCCCAAACCTTTCCCAAGCATGAAACCAAACCAGGCCATCATATCTATGATTTTTTGGCTGAACCAAGGTTGCAACTCAATATTACCAACAAACTCCACTGTATGGTACATTTCATCATCCATATTCTCTCTTCCTTCAATCGTGTATAAAGGATGCCCTTTTTCTCCATGGACTACAACCTCTTCGTAATCCCATTCAAACTTCAAGCATTGGTGAAGAGTAGATGGGACCGCTCCAGCCATATGAATCCATGGAAGACCCAACAATAAGTTGTATGATGAAGGGATGTCCAAGATTTGGAAAGCTATGGGGAAAGTGACAGGACCAATGAGCATGTCCAAAGTTATCTCCCCAATAGTGCCTCTCTGAGAGCCGTCAAATGCCCTCTCATTCATCTTCCATATATGAATTTTTGCACTATCCACGCCCAGCCTCGTCAGTGTGCTCAGAGGGAAAATGTTTAAACCTGAACTTGCATCAACTAATGCTTTGTTTATCACCTTATCCTGATACTGAACCGAAATGTACAGAGCTTTATTGTGGGTTGTTCCTTCTAGTGGCAGCTCATCTTTGTGAAAAGATATTTTGTAAGCCTCAAAGACCTGCCCCACCATGTGGGCTACCTCTCCATGAGTGATGTTAGATGGGACATAAGCTTCACCGATCTTCAGAAGGGCATTTCGATGGGTTTCGGAAGATTGCAGTAACGCCAGAATTGATATTTGGGATGGGGTTTTACTCAGCTACTCAATGACAGAGTATTCTTTACTTGAATCTTTTTCCAAATACCCTGATCTTCAAGCTCTACGACTGGTGCTTTGGATTCGCTAGAGCTTCCCTGAACCAAAGTGTAAATTCTTCCAGATCTGGTGACCCCTGTTGCAACATCTATCTCTTCCACTTTCCTTTCTCTTTTGTTGTAATCCCAAGGTACAGCATGTGTATCATATTGTATTGGGGAAGATGCCTTATAGATAGTGAATAGTGGTCTAGGTGCAGCAACTTCTACTTCAAATGGGGTGAGTCCTTGCACTATTATTGGTGCTTGGGCGGTGGTAGAGATGGCTTCTTTTGTTTCGAGTGTCCAGATAGATTCTTCCCAATCCCAGACATCACCAGCTTTCTCCATGTTGAATTGATGGTTAGGAAGAGGATTATTCGCAACATTCGGTGTAGGATCCTTGAGTTGGATGGTTTTTGTATCAATCAACATTTGAACCTTATCCTTGAGGGCTCTGCAAACTTCGGTGGTGTGACCCTTCATCCCAGAATGGTAGGCGCAGACCTTGTTAGGGTCGTACCATTTTGCGCGAACATCCACAGGTAGTGCAGGAATCGGGGAGACGTACCCAGCCTGTTTCAGTCTTTCATAAAGTTGTGTTATGGGTTCAGCCAAAGGGGTATAAATTTTTGTAGGTCTTCTTTCATAGGTAGGTCTGTTTTGGTAATTTGGTGTCTGAGTGGGTGGTGGAGTTTGGAAGTGTGTTGGTTGAACATTATAGACAAGATGAGGCATGCAAATATTGAGAGGGAACGTTTTGGTAATATATTGGCATGGGTTGGGGAGATATAGGGGGTGGAGCTGAGGGATGTTGAGGGTATGGGGTGTGAGGGTATGGGGATGGTGGTCGGTTTGTTGTCTTGTGCCTCAAAGGTGTCTTGGTTCCATGAGCCATCATGACAGAGCCTGTTTTCTTTCGATTTTCTGTCATTCCACCAGATTGCAGAGCCTTGTTGGTTGCTTGTAAAGACTCCAAGTTGATGATAGTCCCATTTTTTATGCCTTCTTCAATTCTTTCGCCTAGTTTGATGATTTCGGCGAAACTCTTTTCAGCCACCAGCATCATTCGGTCATAGTATTGTGGTTCCTGGGCACGGATGAAGTAGTCTTTCATCTGATATTCCTCCATAGGGGGTCTGGCCCTAGCCGCTTCAGACCTCCATCTTATGGCATATTCTCTGAAGGATTCACTCGGTTTCTTCTTCAAATTTTGAATGTAAAACCAATCAGGTGCATTTTCAATATTAAAACCAAACCTATTCATGAAATCAGTTGCCATATCAACCCACTCTACCCATTTTCGCGAGTCTTGCTCAATATACCATGCTAGGGCTTCCCCAATAAGACTTCTCATAAACAACTTCATGAGTATCCTCTCGTCTCTTCCCACCCCTACAAGTTTTTCACAGTACATTCGTAGGTGGGCTTTGGGATCCCCAATGCCATTGAATATCTCAAATTTTGGAAGCTTGTACCCTTCGGGCAGTTCTACATCAGGGTGCATGCATAGATCCTCATAGCTCAATCCTCCTAACCTCTTGTTTCCTTCAACATGTTGTACCCTATTGGTCAAGCTGTCTAATCTCTCAGTCAGGTTTTTTATTAGAATGTCCTTTTAGTGGGACTCTGATTCATGGAGGTCATGGGTCAGAGGGGCAGTTTCCACGTATATTGGATTGAGGTTATTGTTTCCAAGAGTATATGGGAGATTTGCGTTTGGGGTTGTTTCTGAGAAGGTTGGTTTGGTTTGTTGGTAATAGTGGTGGAATGGAACTTGGGTATTTTGCGCGTGGGGTGGTGGAAAGGTATTTGGACGAGTGGGTTCAGGTCGGGATATATTGATTGGAGGATTGTTTGGCATGGTTGTTTGGTTAGTGTGAGGAAGGTTGTCTATGTTTTCTCCAAATTGGGTTCCAAGAGAGATAGACAGCTTGGCCAAATCGCGCATGTGGGCTACCTCTTCTGCCAATTGTAGAATCTTGCGCTCAAGTCCTAGGACAAGATCATTTTGAAGTTGTCCTCCCTCAGAATCTTCTACCCTTTCATTGATGCTGTTGTTGTCAACCATTTTACCTTTATTTTTGGAGCTTGCTCTTTGATAAGAAGGAGAAGGGGGGGTCCCTTTTTATCGTGTATGTGCCAGGATGAAGGACAGATCAACCTTGGGAAATGGGAAAACAGTAAAATCAACAGAAAAGAGTTAGGGGTTAGGATAATATCATAATAACAACATGTTGTTTTGAGATAAACGCCCTAAATGCACGGGACCTCGTTGAGCCAGAGGTAGGCCTAAGCGACACATAAGTGATGCATAATAATTAATTCAAGCCTTATTTGCCATTTTGGAGTTTAGAAATAGACAATAAAACGAATTTCAATTATTGAAATAATTTCTATTTATTACATCAATCTAGAGATAACTAAGGGGCTAGGGATAACATGTGGGGAATAAAGAGGGAAAAAAAACTTCAATTATGTTGCTCTCCAATGTTAGGCACAATCTGCTTCCTCATTTCTGGGGTAATGTCATAATCGGTGTTGAGAAGGTTGAGAGCCCATCTTCTCTCTTTTTCATCGCCAAAACCAGGAAGACCTCCTTCGGTCAAATCTCTATACTCTGCTTTTCTAAAAGCCATACGTAATATTCAGGTGTGTAGAAGGGTCGGTGCTTTTGAACATCGATAGTTATCACATTCTTCCATCTTCGCAATATAGTGTTCACTTGCGGTAATTCTGACCCAAAGTCGTATCAATAGTGGCTCATGTGGGATCGCAGAGGTATCATTTGGATCTGTCCGAATTGTTGAAGGACTCGAAGTGGTGCGTATGGTTGCACACCATTCAAACCGATAAGCTCAATAAAGTAAAGTTCATTTCCTCTTATGATGGCACGTCGTGGCTTCAACCAATAATACCTCCATTGGATTTCAACGGATGAGCGCTCCTTTAGGTATGTGAACCAGTCCTCCGTTCCCACGGGGGAGATAAAATATTTCATCCTTAGGCGATGGTTGATAATTTTGTTCCCCATAGTCCCTCTAACAATGTCTACTTTATTAGCTCTTTGGTAGAAATGTTCGACGGCCCAAAGTTGCACCCCTCAAAGTATCTTTTGCCTTTGGTGCATGCAGTCAAGGCTCTTAGAATTTCTGCAAGTATCATGGGGACTAAGGTCTTCCCACCTCGAGCCAACATACGAACCACGTAACACAAACCGGTGTGGATCTTTCCTCTTTCTCTAGGAAAAACCAATGAGCCTAATAGGGCGACGACGAATGCATTAAGACGATATCTTTCCCATTTTGCAGAAGAGCAAGAAAATTCTCTGTGAAAGTTTTGATGACCTTCCTCATCCCCAAAGCGTGAATATAAGAACTCTAAAGAAATCCAACCTTCTTTCAGACAAAGTAGACTTAAATTATGACACATGCCCATTTGCTTCAGAAAAGATCTTGGACTTGGCTTGTGTGGAACAATCATTTCCAGCTCTTTATATGCGAGACCCATGAATCCTCCAACTTCTGCAATTGTTAGGGTTAGCTCAAAATCCTTGAATTTGAAGACTAACCTCTCAGAGTCCCAGAATTTCAATAATGCCTTGATTAAGTGACGATCTGACTCTACAGAGATCAAAGCAGTGAGGCCGCCTAACAGTTCATTTGCTTCTAACTCTCAATTTTTTTGAATATCTTTCCACTAAGTCTTCAAAATGGGATTAACTTTGACCACCATTTGCGTGTTGGGAAAATGAGGGTGAGCCATGACTCTGCAAACAAAGTAACAAACAACTTCTAAACTCCATTTTGACAACGTTGGCTTGATTTAATTATTATGATCACGTTGACACATAAATATGCAATTTGTCTAAGGGTGTTGGGGCTCTTTAGACGAGAGGGTGGCTACTAATTATGTGGATTGACACCAAGGGTCAAACCACCTAGGGCTTATGCAGCATGTATGACTTAACCAGGACTTCTAAGAGTTGGCTTGACATGGACTTGAAAGGGATTCTATGCGAGAGGCTCGTGGCTTCGCGGTAGTAAAACTATCCGTTACGTCCACGCATATGCCGACTCTCTATAATTGGTATTTGGATAGGGTTGGAGTAGTTGTGAGAGGTGCAAAGGCACAACATCACGAGAAGAAAATAAAAAAAAGGAAGAGGGTCCCAATTGGGGGAAGTATGAGCGGAATGCCAATTATCAAAACAATAAACATTTAGCATTTAAATTGGAAAGGGGTAACATAGAGACAATTTATAAACAATAAATAGATAAATAAGCATGGATAAATAAAGGTAATTAAACATATCAAGATATTAAAATCACGCAAATAAGGAAAGAGGATACGAGATTAAACATGTCATTAAGCAAATAAGGGAAAAGGGAAGAGGTGAAACATGGTAATAAACAATTAAGGAAAAGGGAAAGGGATGTAACATGGAGAGAAAACAGTAAATAAGGCAACAAAGTAAGCTAAACATGGTAAGCACCTAACAAATAATGAAATGACAAAAATAAAGTAAACCTCACATAAATAAGCAATTAACACGTAATGGTAAGAACCTAATTTCCCCAGCGGAGTCGCGATTCTGTCGCGCCCCATTTTCGCAGAAAACGGGTTTCGTGCACGACTTAACAACTCTTTTGGGATTTTGAGTTTGGAGTCGCCACCTAACGAATTATGGCACGTTAGGGCACCTATCTAACCTAACTAAGTCTAGCTAAGGTCAACGAGCCAGCGATCGGGGTAAGGGTTCAAATTACCTCGAGGGGAAGGTGTTAGGCATCCCTCGAGATCCACAAATGTGGGTCCCGGCCGTATCTCATGCAATCTATGTGGGGGTTACAAGTAGCAATTAAGGTCACTTCATTTATTAATTTATTTAAGCTTGCTAAGTGTGAACAAATATAAAACAATTAAGCCTATTTTTATTTTTTATTAATTTAAGCATGCAAGGCTAGGTGATAGAAATAAACAACAATCAAATTTATTTTTTTTATTTTAACATACGAGACTATGTGATGAACAAATATTGCAAATATTAATCAATTAATATGTGCGAAAATAAAGTTTTGAAAGTTGAGCAAGTTTTGAATAGGAATTTTTATTTTTTAAAAAATGTTTGTTTCTTTATAGGGATGAGGCCACGACATTGTTGATCGCGCTCCACCACCATAGAAACAATTTTGATTTGAGGTCGCTCTTTAAAAATAATAGTTTATATTTTGAAAATGATTTTAAAAGACATAGTTTGCATATAGGCACATTAATATTTATATATAAATACACATAATTCCTTTAAAAAAAATCATGGGTAGGTGGTACTTCCGGGGACGCGCCGGGTTTAAAAAATTGGAACTAGACCTCGTAGTTCGTTTGACTTTCCCACTAACGATAGGTTAGGAGATAGTGCTTATAATTTATTTTCAAAAATAAACAATGTCATAATCGATCCAAAATTTTAAAGGAGGATTGAATAATGACTTTAAAAAAAAAATGTTGCAAAACTTTGTAAGAAAGAGAAACTTGTAGAACATTAATGTGGTAAATTTATTAAATGCAAAGATTTTGCTATATAATATATTAAAAAACCAAGTAATTTGTTAAATGCATGAAATGATTTAATTTGATATCATTATAATTATTATTNTGTCGTCACGAAGTTGAGAGAGTCGATTTCAGTACCCAAATTTCAGAATTCTAAGTGTTTTGGAACGAGACCCCCTCGACGGCACGTCGTGCCCATGAAGGTCCGTCGTGGGTTCCGTCGACTCAGACAGTTTTTCCAGAAATAAAATGTGCTGCTTAAAACGACTAAACAGGTCGTTACATATATGCATGATTTTGTGAATCTAAATGATATGAACATTTTAATCCTTAGGCATGATTTCTACGTGATAAGATAAATGAAAAGTTATAACATATTTTTTAACATCTAGCAACCTACTAGATTATTAGATTTAATTTTGATACCAAAAATAGTGGAATCTAGTTATTTTTAAACTTATTAACAAACAAAGCATCAAACATGTTGAAAATTGATTCGATTACAACACCTACAAAAAATAATTCTAGGTGGTTAAAGATTAAAAATAGACTAAACCTATAGGCATGATATCTAACTTTTTTAAAAATACAATGAACAAGTAGCATGTAAATCCCCTTCCCTTAGACGATTCCCCAAATAAATTTATATATGAGAGATTTAGAGTTATACAAATGTTACAACATTCAAATAAATAAAATAAGAAAAAAATATAGATTAAATTAAACAAATAAATCTTTCTTCATGGCTAGTCTTCAACTTGAACTTCAAGTTTGAAACCTGTCAAAGCAATCAAATAACTACACAAGTAATCACATTTATTTAGTCAAGGTGAGACGACATGCAATTGTTTAACAACTTATACATAACAAAGGAATAGAACAATGAGCTCACACAAATGTATGAATACAAAAAATAATGTAAATGCTAATTCCGAATACTAATCGGTTAAGTAGATTAGGAATGGTAGCAATGAAAAACAAGTTGATCCAACCTTTACTCGAACAAAAGCAAAATAGCAAAATAGCGAAGAAGAACACTTGAATGTTTACCGGAATCTTAATGTGTTTTTAAAGTAGCAAGAGAGCAATGAGAGAAGGAAGAGTGATGAGAGAACTTGTGATTGAGAGTGAATGAGTGTATGAATTGATGAGTTAATGAAGGGAGGGGGTCTTATTTATATAGCAAAGAGGGGTGCACTTAATAAGGGAAATAAATAAGTTAAGGAATCAATTATTAAACCATTTTCCTTAATTTAGAGGGGAGCTAAAATCAGAAAATTATAAGAATATCTCATTACCAAAAATAAAATAAGTACAAATAATCTTTTACCTTGAATAAGGAAGAGACAAAATCAGATTTTATATTAAAAATTTGTTACCAAATATAAATATATAAGAGTAAAATATTTCCCTTAAATAAAGAAGAGTCGAATATAATTTTCCTAAAGATAAACAAGTAAGAAATCAGTAAGTTTATACATAAGGAAAAATCGATCAATTAAACTTATTTTTTTTTAAAGAGAGCCAAATCAGATTATTGAAAACATATTACCAAACTTAAGCAAGTAAGAATAAAAAAAGAGCCAAAATCGTTACTTTACCATATTTATTTTTTTTACCATATTCAGCAGTTCACTTTACAAATTTATGGTCAAATTACGATTCGAAAAGGTTATATTAAATCGGCATGGAACTTGAGCAAATTGAGGCTGGATCAAGTAATGAATTACTAGCGAATTTAAGTAAGTAAAAAATTAGAAAAATTTCTCAAAACCTATTTGAATCTTACCGCATCCAATCTATGGACAATAGCAATGTTGTAGTAAAGAAAAAACATATTAATAATTAATTCAAATGAAGACCAAAAATCTTTAAAATATGGTGGAAAAACAATCCAAGCAGTATGATGTTTTCACTAAAACAAGTAATAGCATGAGGAACTCAAAACTTAAACTCATAAACATATGCACATTAAGAACTAGTTGAAATTTAAAGAGATAAATTTTGAAACGAATCGGGACGGATCTGTAAAGATCCGTCTTGAACGAGCCAAAGCTTTAAACTCCCGGTACAAGTGAGGATGGCGTCAAGCTGCTAGTGGTTCTGCCTCGCCGGAAGAGAGGAGAGAGAGGGCGATGGAGCAGCGCCATCTGCTGGCTGTCCGCACCGGCGCTCGCTTGTCAGAGATCACTGGTGGCTATTGTTCTCGCCGACTGGAGTTGTTGGTACCTGCCAAAGAGGGNATTAAAATAAGTAAAAATAATCTTTTACCTTGAATAAGGAAGAGACAAAATCAGATTTTATATTAAAAATCTGTTACCAAATATAAACATATAAGAGTAAAATATTTCCCTTAAATAAAGAAGGGTCAAATAAAATTTTCCCAAAGATAAACAAGTAAGAAATCAGTAAGTTTATACATAAGGAAAAATAGATCAATTAAACTTTTTTTTTAAAGAGAGTCAAATCAGATTATTGAAAACATATTACCAAACTTAAGCAAGTAAGAATAAATAAAGAGCCTAAATCGTTACTTTACCATATTTATTTATTTTACCATTTTCAGCAGTTCACTTTACAAATTTATGGTCAAATTACGATTCGAAAAGGTTATATTAAATCGGCATTGAACTTGAGCAAATTGAGGCTGGATCAAGTAATGAATTACTAGCGAAATTAAGTAAGTACAAAATTAGAAAAATTTCTCAAAACCTAATTGAATCTTACCGCATCCAATCTATGGACAATAGCAATGTTGTAGTAATGAAAAAAACATATTAACAATTAATTCAAATGAAGACCAAAAATCTTTAACATATGGTGGGAAAACAATCCAAGCAGTATGATGTTTTCACTAAAACAAGTAATAGCATGAGGAACTCAAAACTTAAACTCATAAACATTAGAGCTGTCAATATGGGCTAGCCCACCCCATCCGGGCTAACCCATACAGGCTTTGACATTTTACGGGCCAGGCCGGGCTAGCCTATTTTTTGTTTGGGCCAGAAAATGGTCGGCCCAACCCACAAGTACGTGGGCTACAGGTTTGGCGGGCCAGCCCACTTTTTAAAAAAAACTATATTTTTTTTATAAATATTAAACTAATTTATAAATTATAATTTAAAAATATTATCATAAATATCAACAAAACAATATTACATTATGTTAGGCCTTATTTGTTTGCACTTAATGAGTTTGAATCTTAATCATTCAGATTTGTCTCATTGAGTGTGTTTGTTTTTAAGAACTGGATCTTAATTATTCAGATTCAATTCATTAAGTTCGTATATTTTATTTTATTATAAGCCTCTTAAAGGGTCTGGATATATCTGAATGAATCAGATTTGTAACACACCCTTAACACTATTCAGACTAAAAAATAAGACCATCCTATCTTAACTCAACTAAATCACGACAACTCATAAAAATTGTTTTCTTATTTAATTAATATTAATTACATGCTCGCCATTATAATTTCCTTTATTCAGATTAACTTAATATACATCTTTTACTTTCTAAATTAATCAATATATTTGAATTGATAAGCACTCCCATGATATAATATTTAGCACGGTTTTTAAAAAATAAGAAAGTATTAGTTATTTGATCGATAACAATAAAAAAATTTCTATAACAAAATAAAATAAAATAAAATATTTTCCTAAACTATATATTTACTACTCTACATAAACTATTTTAAATTGCATTACATTAGATTCTTAAAGCATTTGAGTGCAAAAAATAGTCATATTAATGATGTAACTTGATGTTGAGTTCTTAAAAGATAAATTATATTACCTTGTTACGGTAAAAATGTTCAAAATATTATTTTATATGAAAAAAAAAACTATTTTACTAACAAGGTTTTTATAATATTTTATTGATATAATGTTTAATTTCATATGTGCATTACAGAAAACAAACTGTCCCAATAATTTAGTGTTCAAATTCAGAGACAATATTTTAATATTTAGATGTTTATTCAGATTTACACATCTAGATCTTAATGCACATCTTAATATTTAAATGTGTATTCAAATTCAAACGTCTTAATCTTAATGGAAAAAAATGAGACCTTGTCACTACTTGTTAATCAAATTCACAAATAAAATTATCTTTATAATATTTAGGGAAAATGCACAAGTACCCCCTAGACTATGACCGAAATCCCAAAGACACACCTTACTAAGGTCGTATTACCCCCTTGAACTTATTTTTTTTGTAATTTTGTGTTCCTCTTTGGCCTACGTGGCATCCAACTATCTCTGACGGGCCTCAATTGCGTGGAGTCACATAGAGTGCCACATAAGACAAAATATGTATAAAATTTAAAAAAAAGTTCAGGGGGTAATAGGACCTTAGTTTAGTTAAGGTGTGTCTCTGGAATTTTAGTCATAGTCTAGGGGATACTTGTGCATTTTCCTTAATATTTATTAAGTTTTTTTCAACTAAAAGTATAAATATCTAAATAGAAATATTAACCTAATTGTTTTGATTTGGCTCTCTTTATTTTTAAATTTTAATATTATATAATATTTTTAAATTAATTTTTATTGGCCGACGGGCCGACCTTATCAATATTTCTCAAGCCCCCCAAATAAGCAGGCTTATTCAGGGCGGGCTAAAAAGCCCTTTCCTTAAATGGGCTCCAAAAATCTTAGCCCAACCCTATTAAATCCCGGGTTAGGCCAGGCCGGCCCAACGGGCTTAGCCTATATTGACGGCTCTAATAAACATATGCACATTAAGAACTAGTTGAAATTTAAAGAGCTAAATTTTAAAACGAACCGGGACGGATCTGTAAAGATCCATCTTGAACGAGCCAAAGCTTTAAACTCCCGGTACAAGTGAGGATGGCGTCAAGCTGCTAGTGGTACTGCCTCGCCGGAAAAGAGGAGAGAGAGGGCGATGGAGCAGCGCCATCTGCTGGCTGTCCGCGCCGGCGCTCGCTAGTCAGAGATCACTGGTGGCTATTGTTCTCGCCGACTGGAGTTGTTGGTACCTGCCAAAGAGGGGAAAAGACAGAGGAGAAGAGGAAAATGGACGAGTGGAGAGAAAGAGGAAGAGAGAAGCGGCGACACCTGGGAGAGAGGGCTGCTCGCCTCGTCGAGCCGCTGCTGCTAGTGGCCTGAGATTCTGCTTGAAATGGATGTTGATGAGTCTTGCCGGTGTCTGCTGGTCGTCGGCTGCTTCTGCTGGAGCTGACGTTGCCTGCAAAAGGAAGAAGAGAAAGGAGAAGAGGAAGGGGAAGAGAAGAGACGGGAGGGAAGAGAAAGGGAGGAAGAGCGACGGGAGAGGAGAGGAAGAGAGGAGAGGGGCGGCAGAAAAAGGGGTGAGGAAGAGAAAAGGGAGGAGGGACAACGGAAGAGGGAGAAGAGGAGGGGGTGGCGGCTGCCGAAAAAGGGTGAGAGGGAAGAGGAGTGACGGGAGAGGGAGAAGGGGAGGAAGAGAACGAGTTGGCGAAGGGGAGGAAGGGAGAGAGAAGAGCAGCGGTGTTGCTTGGTGTTCCCGTCCGGCTGTCTCCCTCGCCGGAAAAAATAGAGGAGAGGGAGAGAGAAGGGAGAGGGGAGGCGGCTGGAGAGGAAGAGGAGGGAGAAGAATGGGTTAGAATTTTAGGTTTTGGGGTCTTTTGGTGTTGAGAGAATAGGAGATTTAATCACAATCGTTGATCTAATTTGAAATGAAGGGCTAGGATTCTATTAATAAAATAGATGGATGAGATTAAAAGATGAGATGTATTAAAATCAGATTGGATTGAATATGGAATGGCTACAATTGCAATTAAAATGGCTAAAATTGAAATGAAAGAGGGGCTATGATTGAAACAAACTCTAATTGAAGTGGCTTGAATTGAAAGAAATTATGATAGAATAGGCTAGAATTTATATAATTTTAAGGAAAGTGTAGGAATTACTATTTAATTAAAATACTACATACATTAAAATATTTTTATATAATTGAAAATCATTTGAATTTTAAAATTTTTTGAAATTCATTAATAATTTTAAAATATAATAATATTTACAATAATTTTATAAAGTAAACGATACTAAAATATATAATTTTGAGAAAAAATCGACTAAAACTTCAAAACTTTAAGTAAATTTTAAAATACGTATTTAATCGAATATAATCCTAAAAAATGATTAAAGGTCGGTCAAAATTGGGTGTCAACAGTCATCAACAATTATATCATGCAAGAAGTTTAGTAATCCAACATAAAATGTTGTACAAGTAAATATTAAATGACATTAATCTGTAGAAATATAATTAAAAATAATTGATTGTGTGATAATGGATCTTTATCATATATTAGTTTCATTTGTCATTGTCATTCATGCAACTAGAGAAGTATGTAATGAGTTAACAACAAACAAGACATATAAGCATGTAATTGGTACATTCTTAACAGTAAGCATGTGGTGGGATTTGATCCCTCATAAAATTTGAAGATGGATCATATGAAATAAAAAGACATATGAAGGAAGAATGTGAATTACAAGTTAATTAATTTATATACACAAAACATTGAAATAAGAATTTGAAGGAAACCAGGATAACTCATCATCATATTCATAAGAAACAAAATTTCTTTGTACATTGATTTTTTTATGTGTTTTGTTCCTAACTAATTTCTTATATTTCCTTCTTTTTACGAAAGTATCATTTTGGAATTGCATTTGGATCAATCTCTGATGATTGCCTTGACATAGACATTACATTGAGTTGTTTGGGATGATAAGTTGAGATCCTATTTCCATCTTCATCATATAAAATTGTGTCGTCATCGTCATCTTGATTTGGAACTTTACATTTTTCTCCTAAGATGATTTGCTTCTTCCAAATAGAGTCTTCATGATTCAACTTAGAATTAATTTTGTCATGACGATGTGATAATGCCCCTGAAAAAGTCTTCATGCTCATACTTGTACTTAATTTTCTCTGTAGAGTTTTCAAACTCGAATTAGATCGAGTAGGAGCAGCCATTGAATTAGTCCTTAAATTATGAGAAGCAACTGCCCTCATAGCTGGTGGTGGCGGCAATGGTTGTTGCAATATATTTTCTTCGTCATCAGTACGACTTGTTTTATCGGTTAATTCCTGATCATCTGTGTTTTCTGTCTCATTCGGGGAAGTGCTAACAACTTGAGTGGCCTTTTCCTTGATCTCTCCTTCAGAGGATCCTTTAATTCTTTCCAAAAGACCACAAAGAGAAGAAACTATACCAACAATTGCAACAACCCAAGCAGTTAGAAATAAAAAATATATTATAGGATGATTGGGATGAACCTCTCCTCCCAAACCAATTTTTCTTCCCATGAATGAGTAGAGAAAGAAAACACTTTCTTTCTCTTCTCATGTCGTGCTACTTTGGATTCTTCTCTCTGCTCCCATAACTCGTTTCTTTGATAGATGGAGGGAGCTTGAGGCTGCAATTTTTTTTTTTATGTTTCCTATAAGGGGAAAAACAGAATGCTTGAAACTAGGACAATAACACCAAAAGGTGAGGCTATAAAAATCAACTCACTTGTTGCCGGTAAGTTATTATTCTGATCTAACCTTTTTATTGGATGTGGTTGTACGTATATTTATATCTTTTTAAACCCTCTCTCTCTCTATATATATATAGCACAATTTGTTATTCTTATACTAAAGTAAAAATGCATCATCACAAAACGCTTTATCTCCAGTATTCAAGTCTTTTTAGGTCATTCTTCCACTCTTCATAGAATTTAACTTTGTATATCTCCATTTCTGAGTTGATTACTCTAATAGATGATCTCAGAAACCCGGATTCTTTTATAAATTTTTCTTGTCTATATATTTCAGCCATAACAATATAAACATCATTAAAGTATAATTGTCTTATCAAGGTTAATTACTCTGATTTTCTTAAACGTTCAAGATTTGTCTTTTGCAATAAAGACAATATTCAACTCCATCATATAAACCTATACGTTATTTATATTAATACACCGATAAGAGCTAAAATTCAAACCTCAGTAATCAATTTGATAAATTGAATTGGATAATGAGTCTTGTTTGTCTACTACAACAACTAAGTAATAGTGTTATAAAAAAATGAAAAATTCATACATCCCCTATACTTTTCAAGATTATTCAATTTATTATTTAAAAATAAAATTTAAATCCTTTAGATCTTTCACAGGTGATCATTGTTGAATCCATCCCATTTTTTAGTCAACTTTAGCTATTCAATTGGTACAAGCAATTGTTAAAAAAGAATAGTAATTGGAGTTGAAAATAAAAGATTTGGTGGTTGACAAATCGGTAAGATTTGCAACCATTCTTGACTTTGCTATATTTAAATATGTCATTAGTGACATAGACATGGTTTTATCCTTCTATAAATAGAGCATTCTTGCTCATTTGTAGAGAACACCAAGTTAGAGAGAAAAATCATTTTGAGACTAAAGTGAGGTATTCCATAGACTATACAAGAAAATAGTCAGTGAAGAAAATAGAGTGTGAGCGATATTTTAGTAAGACGGAAACCAAAAGAGTGTTGTTCCTTTTGAGTGAAGTAGTCACTTTGAGTATTGTATTCGTGACTACACAGTGTAAAATTCCTTACTATAGTAATATCAATTGCTCCTCTTGGCCCGTGGTTTTTTCCCTTATTCAGAAGGGTTTCCACGTAAAATTCTTGGTGTCGTTATTTTCCCATTTTATTTCCATTACTTTTACCATATATATTTTTGTGCTCGTACGCGTTTTTCCCAACAAACTGGTATCATAGCCAATGTTTTATCTGAGTATGCTCTGTGGTTGCAGCACAATCTGAACTTCCATATCAGAAAAGATTTTCTTTGATTTGCGATAACTATATTTTTTTGGGGAAAACAACGGAAGCCAAGACAAGTAGAATGGTTACTTTGAATGGTGTTAATTATGCCATTTGGAAGGGAAAAATGGAAGATCTGCTTTAGGTTAAGAATTTTTACAAACCAGTATTTACCACTGTAAAGCCTGATAATAAAACAGATGAAGAGTGGAATCTGTTGCATAGACAGGTTTGTGGATTCATTAGGCAATGGGTCGACGATAATGTGTTGAACCATATTTCTGGGGAAACACATGCTCGAATCCTATGGGAGCATCTTGAAAGTTTGTATGCTCGAAAGACTGGCAACAACAAAATGTTCTTAATAAAGCAGATGTTGAGTTTGAAGTATCATGATGGTTCTCCGATGACAGCCCATCTGAATAATTTTCAGGGGATTATGAACCAATTATCTGCTATGGGCATCAAATTTTATGAAGAAATTCAAGGCTTGCTTCTACTTGGTTCCCTACCAGATTCTTGGGAAACATTTAGAACGTCATTGTCAAATTCTGCTGCAGGTGGTGTGATCTCTATGGATTCCGCCAAGAGTAGTGTCTTGAACGAAGAGATGAGAAGAAAAACTCAAGGTTCCTCTTCGTTGGATGTCCTGATAACTGGCCCCAGGGGGAGAAATAAAACTCGTGGTTCTCATCATAGATAACAAAATAGGAGCAAATCCAAAGGCAGACTTAAGGATATTGAGTGCTATCATTGTGGCATGAAAGGGCACACAAAGAAGTTCTGCAGGAAGTTGAAGAGGGAGAACAAAAACAAAGAGGAAACTAAAGAAGATGGCAATGAAAATTGCCTAGCCACCGTCACCACCGAAGATCTTGTTACCGTTCTTGATGCAAACATGATAAATATTGCTTGTGATGAGTCAAGCTGGGTTGTGGACACTGGTGCCGCATCTCATGTGACATCAAGGAAGGATTTTTTCTCTTCCTACACTCCTGGTGATTTTGGAACCTTGAGTATGGGTAATGAGACTGTTTCTAGGGTGGTTGGTATTGGTACAATTTGTTTGGAAACTAGTGTTGGAACTAAACTAGTTTTGAACAATGTGAAACATGCTCCTGATGTTCGTCTGCACCTAATTTCTGTTGGTGTTTTAGATGATGAAGGATATGTTAGTACCAACGGTGATGGAAAATGGAAGCTCATTAAGGGTTCCTTGGTTGTGGCTCGTGGTAACAAACGCCGTGGTCTATACTGGACTACTGTCGCTGCTTGTGTTGATATGGTGAATGCGGTTGAGAGCGATAGCTCTTCAACATTATGACACAAGAGGCTTAGCCACATTAGCGAGAAAGGACTTAATGTTCTAGCCAAGAAGAAATTATTGTCAAATTTCCAAAGTGCTAAATTAGAAAAATGTGAGCACTGCTTGGATGGTAAACAAAATAGAGTTTCCTTTATGTCCTACCCTCCTTCGAGAAATACAGAGTTGCTTGAGTTAGTGCACTCTGATTTATGTGGTCCAATGAAGACAAAGACAATGGGTGGTGCACTTTACTTTGTCACTTTCATTGATGATTGCTCGAGAAACTTTGGGTCTATGTCTTGAACACTAAAGACCAAGTGTTAGGTGTCTTTAAGCAGTTTCAGCCTTCAGTTGAAAGAGAAACTGGAAAGAAAGTGAAATGTATTCGTACTGATAATGGTGGTGAATATTGTGGACCATTTGACGAATACTGCAAGCATCAAGGTATTAGACACCAGAAGACTCCTCCCAAGACTCCTCGCTTAATGGTTTCGCTGAGAGGATGAACATGACCTTGATGGAAAGAGTTAGATGTTTGCTTTTTGAAGCAAAGTTGCCAAACTCATTTTGGGGTGAGGCTTTATTGACCGCTGCACATGTTATTAATCTATCTCCTGCTGTTGCTTTGCAAAGTGATGTACCAAATAGTGTTTGGTATGGAAAGGATGTTTCCTATGACCATTTGAGAGTATTTGGTTGCAAAGCTTTTGTACATGTGCCGAAAGATGAGAGGTCAAAATTAGATGCCAAGACAAGGCAATACATCTTCATTGGATATGGCCTAGATGAATTTGGTTACAGGCTATATGATCCAATTGAAAAGAAACTTGTGAGAAGCCGTGATATTATTTTCATGGAGAATCAAACAATTGAAGATATTGACAAAGCGGAGAAGGTAGAATCTTCAAATTTTGATGGTATAGTTCATCATGATGAAGTTCCTCACACAAGTGTGCATGATGTTGTTGGGTTTGATAATCATGGTGACGCCCAGAATCATGTATCGAATCAACATGTTGATGTTGATAATAACAATGATATTGTTATTGATGATCCTGTTGCTCATGAAGTTGTGGGTGAATCAAATATTCCGCTTCAGAGGTCCACAAGACAGCTCTTTCGTTCCTCCCGTTATTCACCCAATGAGTATGTGTTACTCACTGACGGGGGAGAACCTGAATGTTATGAGGAGGCCATGGAAGATGAGCACAAGAATCAATGAATTGAAGACATGCAAGACGAGATGAAGTCTTTGCATGAGAACCACACTTATGAGTTGGTAAAATTGCCCAAGGGCATGAGATCTTTGAAGAACAAGTGGATGTTTAAAGTTAAAGTTGAAGAACACAACTTGAAGCCCAGGTACAAAGCTAGATTGATTGTTAAGGGATTCGGTCAAAGGAAAGGTATTGACTTTGACGAAATATTTTCTCCTGTTGTAAAAATTTCCTCGACTCGCACAGTTCTAGGTTGCTAGTCTTAATTTAGAGATTGAGCAGATGGATGTGAAGACGACTTTCCTTCACGGTGACCTAGAAGAAGAGATTTATATGGAACAACCTGAGGGCTTCAAAGTAGATGGTAAAGAAAATTTTGTATGCAAACTCAAAAAGAGTCTCTATGGCCTAAAACAAGCTCCCAGACAGTGGTACAAAAAGTTTGAATCTGTTATGGGGGAGCAAGGCTATAAGAAGACTTCTTCAGATCATTGCGTATTTGTACAAAAATTTTCTGACAATGATTTTATCATCCTTTTGTTGTATGTGGATGATATGTTGATTGTGGGCAAGAATACTTCCAAGATTGACGAGCTGAAGAAAGAGTTGTGTAAGTCTTTTTCTATGAAAGACTTGGGTCATGCCAAGCAAATTTTGGGCATGAGAATTACTCGTCTTAGAGATAAAAGGAAGATTTATTTTTCCAGGAAGAAGTACATTGAACGCGTACTGGAGCGCTTCAATATGAAGAATGCTAAGCGTGTTAGTATACCTCTTGCTGGTCATATGAAGTTGAGCAAGAAGATGTGTCCTACAGCTAGGGAGGAAAAAGAGAACATGGCCAAAGTTCCATATTCCTCCGTTGTCGGAAGTCTAATGTATGCAATGGTGTGCACTAGACCTGATATTGCTCACGCAGTTGGTGTTGTCAGTAGATTTCTCGAAAATCCGAGAAAAGGGCATTGGGAAGATATGAAGTGGATACTTAGGTATCTTAGAGGAAGCTCAGATGAATGCTTGTGTTTTAGAGCATCAAATCCAATCTTGAAAGGCTATACAGATTCTGATATGGCAGGTGACCTTGATAACAGAAAATCCACTATTGGATATTTTTTTACTTTTTCAGGGGGAGCTATATCATGGCAGTCAAAGTTGCAGAAGTGTGTTGCACTATCTACAACTGAAGCTGAGTATATTGCGGCTACTGAAGTTGGCAAGGAGATGATATGGCTAAAGCGATTTCTTCAAGAGTTTGGTTTGAATCAGATGGAGTATATTGTCTATTGTGACAGCCAGAGTGCAATAGACTTAAGAAGGACCTCCATGTACCATGCAAGAACAAAACACATCAACCTCAGATATCATTGGATTCGTGAGAAAATGGAGAATGAATCATTTCACGTCAAAAAGATTCACACAAGTGAAAATCCTGCAGATATGCTGACCAAGATGATACCGAAAGACAAGTTCGAGTTATGCAAAGAACTTGTGGGTATGAGCTCTCTCTAAAGAAGTTGAAGATACCTTCTTCCATTAAATGTGACTGGAGGGGGAGATTTGTTGAATCCATCCCATTTTTTAGTCAACTTTAGCTATTCAATTGGTACAAGCAATTATTAAAAAGAAATAGTAATTGGAGTTGAAAATAAAAGATTTGGTGGTTGGCAAATTGGTAAGATTTGCAACCATTCTTGACTTTGCTATATTTACATATGTCATTAGTGACATAGGCATGGTTTTATCCTTCTATAAATAGAGCATTCTTGCTCATTTGTAGAGAACACCAAGTTAGGGAGAAAAACCATTTTGAGAGCAAAGTGAGGTATTCCATAGACTATATACAAGAAAATAGTCAGTGAAGAAAAAAAGAGTATGAGCGATATTTTAGTAAGACGGAAATCAAAAGTGTGTTGTTCCTTTTGAGTGTGTAGTAGTCACTTTGAGTATTGTATTCGTGACTACACAGTGTAAAATTCCTTACTATAGTAATATCAATTGCTCCTCTTGGCCCGTGGTTTTTTCCCTTATTCAGAAGGGTTTCCACGTAAAATTCTTGGTGTCGTTATTTTCCCATTTTATTTCCATTACTTTTACCATATATATTTTTGTGCTCATACGTGTTTTTCCCAACAATCATGACCCTTTCTACATATAAGTCTTATCATAACAATGCTCTCTTTTCTCTCATTTATCTAATGACAGTTGAATGATTCAAATATTTTTTTATTTCTTCAGAAGGTAACATTCTTGTATGCCTTCTTGATTATATTTTGTGAGATGTTGTAAATGGTGGTAGACGATTTCTTCCAAAAGGATTATACTTTTTTTTTCCTTTTAAAGAAAAATAAAACAAACATCAAAACTTATTAAATTCCTATTCATGAATTAGTGGTATGTCTTAATGCAATGTTAGGAATTTTAGTCCTGTTCCCTTATATGCAGACACTCCTTCAAATACGAAGAATTGAAGGATTTGAAACAAAAAATCACTATTGCAAGGAACAAACATCAAGAAAAACCTACTGGGAGGTGCAAATGCATTGAGCAGGTTTGCACCTATGTCTAGCATTTTGCACCTGCATTTCGCAGGTGCCACTGGTCCCATTAATGTAGAAGTTGAGACACCCACACCTTCTCTAAGAGGAATTACACTCGCGTCTTGCAAATGTAGTGCACGTTATGCTTACAAGAGTTAATAGCAATTCCATACTTGATGCAAAAAGGGATTCTTTGGAAGGTTCCAAGCTATTTTAGTGATATGTGTAATTATGTACTATTATCAGCTTCCCCAATTAGGTTGTTCTACAATTGTTCATTGTTGCATCGAATAGAGTGTAGAGATTGAAGAACACTAGTTTCTTACTTATTGAAGAAAAATACACAAATATTAACTCTCCATGTTTTGATTTGAATTTTCTTACAAGATATATATGAAATGGAGTATTTGTAACACCTCTGAATTTGGAAGTTTGGTTTGAAAGGGAAAAAGGTTGCAGAAAATATGTATTGATCCAGTTCCAACGAGCCCATTTATGGTCCGTAGAAAGTGCTATGCGCTGTATAAGTCTGTCACATGAACTTAATTGAGGTTTTTAAAAATGTCAAGTCTCTCATGAGTGTTAACGGATGAACATGATGGTTTGTAGGATGTTGTATGGGCCGTAAGAATGGGTCGTAGGAGTGATCCAGACTTAGTGAAAATTTGCACTTGACTTGGCATCTACAAGATGACTTTAAGGGCCATAGGGAGTTTGATAATCCATAGGAAGGGTCCATGAAAATTATTCAGAAAGTTGGCCTCCGGAAATGTGTTCTATGGTTGAATAGGACGGAAGGTAGGCACTGCGTGACAATTTTGGTTATGGGTGGTTTGGTCACTTCCTATCCATTTAACCCCTAAACTTTATTGTTTTGACTCTATAGCTACACTTATAATTGTATTTACTCTTCAAAAATCCCTCATTCCCTCTAATTCACTCAACCCTTAAAAGCTCCTAAATCTTCCTCTCCAAATTCTCTACAAGGATCTTCAAAGAAATTCTAGGGTTCTTTAATCATCAACATCTCTTTTTCCACTGCTAGGGCCTTGATTGAACAACCTGGTCTATGGAAACTTCACTAATGAATTTTCTTTAATTTATTGTGCTCCAAAAGAATCTCAAATCTTCACTATGTTTTCAACACAATTCTCCTAGTGTTTCATGTATTTTTCATTGGTCCAATTTATATTTTCGATTGCTTATATTCAATCTTATTGGGCATGATTGGCCCTAATTACATGTTTTTAATTGATTTTGTATGAACACATGCTTCTTGCTTTTACTTTGATTGTAAACTTAAAAATTATGATTATGGGTTTATGTATCTTATAAGATATTCATGATTTATCAATAAAGGATGCTTTTAAGATAAGTGTCAAATGATGGGTGAAGGGTTTTCTAACATCTGAAAGAAAATAATGATTTAGATGCTTAAAAAGGAAGTGTCTTGATGAACAATTACGAAATCATGGTTTTGAAAAAGCTATTCTAATATTAACTTTTGATTGGATTGGTTCTTTGATTTTTGGCTTTTCAATCATTTTAATAGAATTATGATGTTCATTCCATTGGGATTTTACTTAGAACCAAGGGGATTTTGGATGGAGGATTTACTGTTAGTATGTGTTTGGTCTGCAATTTCCTTGTTCCAAACTATGTGCTCCTATAGGGTTATGTTAAATGACCTAAGCTAGTGAATCCACTCTAGCTACATTGGTTATACAGATTTCTCACCTTGGAAAGTAGGACTCCCTCTTTTCGATGTGAGAGTTACGTCAGATTTCATGTTATCGATCACATAGTTTATCATCCGTTACTAATAAATACAAACAAATAAGCTATGTTTTCTTTAAAGGTTTTTATCAAAATCTTTTCTCATATAATTTTCAACATGCATTGACCACGACCATGATTTTTGATATCACTTTAAAGGTTTTTACTACAATTTACTTTGTCATACATATCATGCTCTAATAGCTATATTATCATTATTACATTTTATGCATTTCCTTATATACAGTACATTCGAAGTACTTGTGCATATATTGTTTTAAAATCTAGGGTCCAATTCTCCTCCTCTTAGACATGGCTATATTTGGATTGCTCAGTGGTTGATCATTTGTATTGGTGAGCCCTCATGGTTCATGTGTTATCCCATTTTCACTTACTTTCTTATTACTTCATTTTTTCTGATATTTTTCAGGCTTAGGGGTTTGACCTAGTCATATCTATAGGTAGAAGGATTATGCCATACTTAATTGAGGTTCCACATATTATCTTATGTAATTTGTTTGGTATCTTTTAGGTCATCTTTAGAGTTGTGATTTATATGACTTTTTATTCATTTTTATTATTTTTCTACATCTTTCTTATTTCAAGTAGCTTATTTAGGGCGTCTCGCGGTCTCACTCTTCATGTCACATATAGTATGTACTCTGGGTTGTGACGAACTTGATATTCAGAGCATTAGATTTTAGAGAAGTCCTAGGAAGTAGTACAAGACGTTTCAAGTATATTCTTTTTCATGAGTGTTAAGTGTGCTACACTTATAAATAAGAAGGTTACAAACCATTTAGAAAACTACACTTCTTTCACTACTCTAAAGTTGTTCCATAGAGTTTATCTCTATAAAGGCTTTCCTCCTACCTCTTGTCCCATGCTTTTCAGGATATGTTTTCTCGAAGAGATAACACAAGAAAGATGTGGGTGACAATGTATAGCCCTAGGTTCCTCAAGTGTCAATCGATCCTTTGATCGAGCAAGTTTCATATGTTGTGTTATGAGCAACTTTCCAAGTATTTCCTTAATCTTTGACCACTTAAGCTCAAAGAGGTCATTGCTCCCATGAACCCAAATGTGGTCACAACGACGAAAAGGGTGATGGAATTCACTAGGATGAACAACCCGAAGTTCTATGGGTCAAAAGTTAAGGAAGATCCTCAAGAGTTTATCCAGGAATTCCACAAGATAGTGGAGATAATGGGTGTTACGTTGGTGGAATACGCTACTTAGCCTTCTTTAAAATTAAGTGTATTACTCAAGTATGGTTCAATCAATAGAAAGAAGAGAGGGAAATTAATGCGGATCCTCTTGATATGGAGAAATTCAAAGAGGCTTTCATTGACTGATTCTTTCCTCTTGAGATGAGGGATGAAAAAGTGCTCGAGTTCATCAATCATCAACAAGGGAACATGGTGTGAAAGAGTATGCACGACTAAAATTCTTTGCTCAAAATGGTTCTAATGTTCTGGTTCCAAATTCAAAAAAAGATGGGGTGTCTAACCCTAAGCTTCAAGGAGGTGGTTCAAGTTGATCTTCGATTTGTACTTGCCAAAAGTATGGTAAAAGTCACTCGGGAAGATGCTTAACAAGTATGTATATTTGAAATGGTTGTGGGAAGAGGGTGTCACGAGGTGAAGGACTTTTTTTATGGAACTAAGCTTGGAAGAAATTGTAAGAAAGCTCAGCCTAGTGGTTATGGTTCGGGTTGCACTCCCTGCCAAAACATGATTTATGCTATTAAGACTCTACATGATCATGAGGGTTCTTTGGATATTGTGACCGCTATGTTGAAAGTATTTCATCTTGAGGTGTATGTTTTGCTTGATCTAGGTGCTACATTTTCTTTTATGACTCTTTATGTGCCTATGAAATTTGATGTCGGTCCTACAATTCTTTTAGAACCTTTTTCAATCTCGACACTTATTGGTGACTCTATCAATTCTAAATGAGTCTATAGAAATTGCCATGTTTGTTTTTCTCATATAGTCACGTATGTTGATATTGTAGAGATTAATATGTTAAACTTTAATATCATTGTTGTGATAGATTGGCTTCACTCTTTTCATGCTTCCATAGATTGTAGGACCCAATTTGTCATATTCCAGATTCCGAATGAACCTATCTTAGAACGAAAAGGGGGAAATTCAGCATCTAAGGGTCAATTATATCTTTCCCAAAGTCTAAGAAAACTAAGGGGATCATCTATCATCTTATTTGGGCTAGGGAAAAAATATTCTGAAACCCATACTATTAAGTTTAGTTCTGATTGTATATGAGTTCTCGAAAATGTTTCCAAATGATCTTCCTAATGTTCCTCCAAAAAGGAAAATAAACATTGGTATTGACCTATTCCCAGTTATGCAATCGACGTCTATTCTTCCTTATCGTACAGATCTTGAAGAACTTAAGGAGTTAAAGATCCGTTGAAAGATTTATATGCTAAGGGTTTATTAGACTGAATATGTCACCATGGGTGCTCAAGTATTGTTTCTTCGAAAGAAGGATGGTCCACTCCTTATGTGTATTGATTATCGACAATTATATAAGGTTATAATAATTAATAATTATCATTTTCAAAGGATTGATGACTTATTTTATCAACTCCAAGGTGCAAGTTTCAAAGATTGATATTCCATCGGGGTATCATCAATTGAGAATAAAATAAAATGACATTCCAAATCCAATTTTTTGAACTTGGTATGGTACCATGAGTTCTTGGTGCTGACATTTGGTTTAACTAATGCCTTGGCGGCGTTCGTGGATCTTTTGAATAGAGTGTTCAAGTAATACCATGACATGTTAAACATTTTGATTATTAATGATATTTTTTTATTTACTCATAGAGTGAGGATGAGA
Source organism: Solanum pennellii (assembly GCF_001406875.1). NCBI lineage: Eukaryota > Viridiplantae > Streptophyta > Magnoliopsida > Solanales > Solanaceae > Solanum > Solanum pennellii. The sequence goes on from NC_028642.1 coordinate 10,556,075, forward strand.
ACCTTCAAAATTTAAGGGTTGTATTGCCAATTCTCCAGGATCATTGATTATTTTCTATGTTTAGTAAGTGTGAGTTTTGGTTGAGGTCCATTGCATTCCTGGACGATATTGTCTCCGATAAAGGGATTCAAGTTGATCCTAAAAGACTGAGGTGTTTAATAACTCACCTATACCTCCTTGCTCTTATGATATTAGGAGTTTCTTGGGTTTGACCGGCTATTATAGAAGGTTCGTGGAAGGAGTTTCCTCTCTTGCTTCACCTTTCATGATGTTGACTCAAAAGAAGGTGAAATTATGGTTAGAATCTTGTGACAGAAGTTTCCAAAAGTTGAAAGATAGACTAACTTCAACCCCTATTTTGACTTTATCAGAAGGATCATATATTTTGTGGTTTATTGTGATATTTCACTAATTGGTCTTCGTTGTGTTATGATGCAACATGGAAAAGTCATTGCTTATGATTTGAGGTAATTAAAGGTTCATGCAAAACAATTATCCAACTCATGATTTGGAACTAGCGACAGTAGTATTTGGCTTGAAGATTTTGAGACATCATCTTTAGGATGTTCATATGGATGTGTTCACTGGTCATAAGAGTTTGAAATATGTATTCACCCCAAAGTATTTGAATCTTCGCCCAAAAAGGTGGTTTGAGTTGTTAAAAGATTATGATATGAGTGTAATTTATCACCAGGTAAGGCGAACATGGTGGATGATTCTCTCTGTCGACTTTCAATAGGTAGTGTTGCTCATGTTGAAGATTTTAAGAAAAAGTTAGTTTGTGGTCTTCATAGACTAGAACGATTAGGTGTTCGCTTGGTCGAGGCCAATGAGGTGGTCTGATTGTTCAGAATGGTTATAAATAATCTCTTTTTTCGTATGTGAAGACTAAGGAAGATCTTAATCCGATTATGATTGAGTTAAAGAAGTTGGTTTTTAACAAAGCCTTTAAAGTTTTCTTAATGGTGTGGTTTTTTACTAAGGTCAATTTCCTGTTCAAATTGTTGATGAGTTTAGGAATTTTTTTTTGGTGGAATCTCACTATATTTCAGTATTGTATTCATCTGGGATTGACCAAGATATACTTCGATATATGAGAGGTCTATTGGTTGAATGGGATGAAGTAGCATATCGCAAAATTTGTTTATAAGTTCCTAATTATCAACAACTGAAAGTTGAGTATCTGAAAATGGGTGGTTTGGATTCAAGACATTTTCATCCCCACTTTTAAGTGGGAAAATATTAATATGGACTTCATTACGGGTTTACCTCATACTCATTGTCAGTTTCATTCGATTAGGGTTATTGTGGGCCATATGATGTATTCAACCCATTTTTTTATGAAGACTTCATTTTTAGCCAAGGACTCGGGAGACTTTATACTCTAGAAATGGAGAGGTTACATAGGGTGCCTTTATCCACTAACTGTGACGTGGTACTCAATGTAAATCTCAGTTTTGAATATTGTTGCAATACGGTCTAGGTACACAAGTGAAGCTTAGTGTGGCCTTTTACGTCATACCTATGGAAAAGCTAAGTGTACTATTCATACTTTGGAATATATGTTGAGATCTTGTGTGATTGACTTTAAGAGTAAATGAGATAATCATTTTCCTTTGATTGAGTTCGGTTACAACAATAGCTATCAATCAAGTATCCAAATTGATCCATTTGACTCTCTTTATGATAGTATGTGTAGGTCTCATATTGGTTGGTTTGAAGTTGTTGAGGTCACTTTTATAGGGACCAAGTTGATCCATGAGGCTATGAAGAAGGTTCAACTTACTCGAGAAAGGTTGAAAATGCCGCAAAGTCAATTAGAGTTTTATGCCAATGTTAGGAGAAAAAATCATGAATTTGAAGGTTGATGATTATCTTTACTTTAAAATCTCACTTATGAAATGTATCATGAGGATCATAAAAAAAGGGAAACTTAGTCCCCTATATGTGGTCCCATTTATATTTTGAGGCATGTTGGCCTATGGATTAGAGTTACCTTCTGACTCGACAACGATGTATCTAGTGTTCCATATCTCTTTGTTGAAAAAGTGTGATAGTGATACTATGCCATGTCACAACCCGAAATCATACCCTAGAAGTTAGGGTACAATCTTGGATTCTAACCGGCGTCGTCGAACACTCGGAGTTCTTAGACAAGCCTCTATCATATCATTCATTGCACATACATAGTTAAAAGTAGTGTGGAATTAAAACTTTTCACAAAACATAATATAGTCTTCAAAATTTCTTTCATGTAAAAGTAATAGGAAATACTAAGTCTCAATATCATCATCTTAAGACACAAGAATACTTGGGACACGGCCCATACTTCAAAATACGAATATAGAAATACCTAGTTTATTCCAATACTTCATAAGAAACATAAAAGACATATATGCCCTCGAGTCAAGTGAGGACATACTTTAACTTCTCTTGAACGATCTTCTAAGTCCAAGTATTCACTTCTCAAAGCTCCTCACCTACCAAGAACTATATAGATAGATAAAAAAATGAAATTAGTACAACAAGATGTACTAAGTATGGCATTATGCATAAAAATCATGAAAACGGACTTTATTGGAAATATGCATGTTTTCATTTTTTCAAAATATATTTAATCATAATAACATCATAAATCAATTTAGAAACACATAAGATACTTCTAGCATGTAATTTCCGCACTTAAAGCTATCCTAAGATTCACTTAAGTCACAAAAAGAGAGACCACCCATACACCCTCTCTAGATGTTCCTAAACGACCCTTAGGATTCACTTAAATGAGTCACATACACACTTCAAGACATCAAACATATCAACATATAGACACTATGACATTTCCTCATCAAAGGTTATCAAAAGACTTACTTAAGTAGGTCAAGAAGATAGCGTCCATGATTGACCTCTTCAAGACCACCTAATTAATCCTTATGACTTCCTAAGTTCGGATCATGTCCACATAATCAACATCTTCCCTAATTAGAGTCATTCTTAAGACTCATCTAGGTAAGATCCGAAGTGACCATTCCTATTCCCCCTTCACACCTTAACTAGAAAACCCTTAACTACTCTAGATAGGTACTTATTCCTTTTAAATACTCCATAACATAAGTCATTAGTTCATTAGTTCATTAAGACTCATACATCACATAAAGGACATTCAAATAATGGTCTTGGACAAGACCTAGGAACTCCACATAACACCTTCAAAGTCTACTGTGCTATGTCTAGATAGCGTCCCATACCACCACCTAAACTCCATAAACTCCTCTAATCCTAATAGGTATTCCATATGATGAGAATAGGCAATAACCGACATAGACCATGATAGCTAGACATGGAATCTGGAGTTTTATCCTACTCCGATAAGGTTGTTCTACTTGCCAATGGTATAACTTGGACACATCCCATGTAGGCACATGGTTAAGGAATATGAAGGGCATACTATGTAATCTAGTCTCATACTTAACTAGAACTAATTTCCCTTACCATACTCACTCGGTGATAGCCTTAGTTCTCATAGATGAATTCTCACTAAGGTTCATATAAATGGGTCCCATATCTAGTTCATGACCAAATTATATTCAACCAACCAAAGCAAGGTCCACTAGGGCATTTCTCACTATGGCGACAAGAAGCTCATGATGACTTTCCTAAGGATAAATATGATGTCGTTCCATCCAACTAACCTTAAAACCATCATTCCTTTACTTTGAAGGATACCATTACGACTTACGCTTCAATAATTTTAACCTTACCCTTACGTCAAGGTTCCACATAAATGACCTTCGTATCATCATGAAAGGTCTCACCTATATTCATTTATTCAAGACTAAGACCCTTTAGGTTCCTAAGTCAAGACATCACATATTCACATAAGCACCAATTAAGGGATCCAAGTCTACCTAAACAAGACAAAACATAATTCCATTTAACACAAATTGCCTATCTTCCTTTAGACTCTTAGAAATGACCCTTAAAATTATTTAGTCATCCTATTCATTACCTTAACATTATAAATCTAACCATTTTAGACTTATCTAGCCAATTTAGGATCAAACATGTATCAACTCTAAGACTACACACTTAACACATAGTCATAACATAACATTATTAACTAAATAGTATCAATAGTCTAACACATACTTTCACATATAGGTAGATATGATCACACATTATCAAATAAACTACACAAATAGCCATATAATTTCAAGTAGTTGCCAAGAAGGCCATGCTCATCATATTGCATAAAATAAAGCCGACAAGGCCAAGTCAATTGCAAGTAAAACACATGACACCGCCACCATAAGTGGACCATAACAATCACAATTGAATCGAAGTATAATTAATATCAAATTAAAGAAAATGAGTCAGCATACCTTCACCCCTGTTCCACATTTCAATTCAATGCCAAATCAACCAATTCAACATCACAAGACCCTTACCCATGGCCATGAACAACAATTCAAAGCAATAACCATAAAACTCAATGAATATACATCAATTCAATCTAGGTTTAACAATCTAAGATTAATTATATATCAATTTAATACAATTCTTATATCATTAGAAAGCCCATAAGAAACTACATAACAATTCAACAATATTAGTTTAATATTAAGTAACGCTATAAGTAGTCAAAACTAGGATTCATAAATTTACATGGGTTCATAGGTAATTTAGATTGAAATCATCAATAAAATATCAATTAGATCATAATTCAATGTTTAGAGATCATTTATGCAAGAACCCATGGTGGAATCATGAAATTGGACAATTCACTTTAGAAAACTTAGAAAAACATCTTGAGAGTTGGTCTCCTTGATGAAACGAGTTTCAAGGATCAAAAGCCATACCTCAAGGATGGTAATTATTCAATTTTATGAAGAATTTCGACACAAAAACCCCTCACCAAGCCGCCTCTTCAAGATGGACTTCAATGGAGGTTTTGGGATATTTTCTAAATGTTTTGGGTTTATGATTTTGAAGAATCGAGTCTTCCATGTGATTACCACTTATATACTTAATCAAAACACTCAAATAACCCTTAATAAACCGTCCAACACCTAATTTAGAAGTGGGGTGAATTTACCAATTCACCCCTTAATTGGCAGCATCACCTGCACAGGAGCAGGTTGCGCATGACGCCTGCCCTTGACGAGGCGTCACAAGCACGACGGGCCGTCACAGATCCCTGTTGGCGGAAAAGTGGCTGGAAAAGCTTCCATTCTTCACACAAGTCTAAGTCCCTCATGAAGAGACCCTTTGATGGGGCGTCACAGCCACGACTGGCCGTTGTCACGACCCAAAACGAGCCGCGAGTGCCACCCACATTTATTCTCCTATGTGAGCAAACCAACCAATCTAATCCCAATTCTTATAAATATTTCAACCTTAATAAACAGAATATAATGCGGAAGACTTAAAACTCATTAATATAACCAATAAATAACTTCTAAAATTTAATACTTATTATTCCCAAAATCTGGAAGTCATCACCACAAGAACATCTATCCTCAAATTAATAAATCTAAGAGTATCTAAGAAGCTAAAATAAATGAACGGCTAGGCCATGGAAGAACTTCAAGGCATCAAGACGTGAATGAGAGAGAATCCAGTCCGAGCTAGGGACAATAGCTCACCCTGAATTTGACGTGATAAGACTGCCTAGAGTTGAGGGCGAGTTGAAGACGATGGCACGTTTGCTGCACTCCACAAATAACAAAGAAAAACAAATACAAGTAGGGGTCAGTACAAAACACAA
>NC_028642.1:10562069-10563830 GCF_001406875.1 Solanum pennellii
CACTCCGATCCTCTACTATCCTGGTGTCGGAACGTGACACCCGATCCATTACTATCGTGGTGTTGGAACGTGACACCCGATCCATTGCCCTCAATCTTTTAATTCATCAAGCCTTCTTTTATACCAAGGCATCATCATTAACAAAGTGGTTTTAAGGTTTAAGATTCACAGCCTCATCTTTCCAACCCACTAGAATTACATAATCACATCATGCAAGCATACAATTAAGCATATAGAAGACTTCACAATACTACCCAATACAATCATTCGCTATTAAGAGTTTACTATGAAATAGCATAAACCATAACCTACCTCCACCGAAGANCTATAGCCTACCTCTACCGAAGAATTCGTGATCACGCAAGCTACTCCTCAAAATCTTTGCTTTCCTCTTCGTTCTCTTTTCTCTCGCTCGTTCGTTCTCTCTTCTTTCTCTCTCTGTTCTTTCTATTTTTCTTATTCAAACCCTTTTTCTTTTACCCTAATTGTCATATAATTAAGTATAAAATATGATAAAAATAACCCACTATTTATTTCAAGGTTATCTCCTTTAACCCCCAAGTAATTGAATTATTAACATTAATCCACTAACTTTATAATTATAAGCATGAATAGTCCAAAACGCCCCTTAAAAACTTTTAACAGAAATCCGACCCAGTCAGGGTTACGCAGCCTGTGACGGTCCGTCACGACTGTGACGGTCCGTACTGCATATCCGTCACAAAGTTCAGAGAGTTAATTCTGTGGAAAGATTTGTGACGGTCGATCGCCCCAACGACGGTCCGTCATGCCATTCCGTCGTGAAGTTCAGAGAGTCGATCTCAGTACCCAAATTTTCAGAATCTAAGTGTTTTGGAACGAGACCCCCTCGACGGTCCGTCGTGCCCATGACGGTCCGTCGTGGGATCTATCGACCCAGACAGTTATTACCAGAAATAAACTCTACTGCTCAAAACGACTAAACAGGTCGTTACAATAGATACCAATTTACCCATCGTTCGTCCTCGAACGATCACAAGAAGAAAAACAAGGGCGAAAAGGAGTACCTGAATCTGTAAACAGGTGTGGGTATCTTTCTTGTATATCAGCCTCCTTCTCCCAAGTGGACTCTTCAACTGGTCGATTCTTCCATTGAACTTTGATGGATGCAATTTCCCTTGATCTCAACTTGCGGATTTCTCTAACTAGAATGGCAACAGGCTCCTTCTCATAAGAAAATTCTCATCAAGAAGAACTGAATCCCAACGTATAATGTAGTTTCCATCCCCATGGTATCTTTTCAGCATAGACACATGAAATACCGGGTGCACCCCTGACAGTCCTGGAGGTAAGGCTAATTCATACGCTACCTCCCCTACTCGCTTAAGTACTTCAAATGGTCCAATATACCTTGGGCTTAGCATACCTCTTTTACCAAACCGCATCACACCCTTCATGGGTGAAACCTTCAGCAAAACTTGTACACCCTCCATGAACTCCAAGTCCCTAACCTTTCGATCTGCATATTCCTTTTGCCTACTTTGCGCCGCTAAATGCTTTTCTTGAATGAATTTCACTTTCTCTAATGATTCCCTCAGATAATCGGTACCCCAGGGCCTCACCTCGAATTCATCAAACCAACCAATGGGAGACCTACATCTCCTTCCATACAATGCTTCGAATAGGGCCATATCAATACTTGAGTGATAGCTATTATTGTATGAAAACTCTGCTAAGGGTAAGAAGTTATCCCAATGACCACCAAATTCTATCACACATGCA
>NC_028642.1:10566115-10567003 GCF_001406875.1 Solanum pennellii
TAATGCCCATACCTGGTCCGAAAAGCAGTCTTTGGCACATCCGTTGCTCGTATTTTCAATTGATGATAACCAGATCTCATGTCGATTTTTGAGAAGGTACAAGCACCTTGTAACTGATCGAACAAATCATCAATGTGAGGAAGAGGATACTTGTTCTTAACAGTTACTTTATTCAGTTGCCTGTAGTCTATGCACATCCGAAAACTCCCATCTTTCTTCTTCACAAATAAAACCGGAGCAACCCAAGGGGAAGCGCTTGGTCTAATGAAGCCTTTACCTAACAACTCTTGAAGTTGGGCCTTTAACTCCCTTAACTCAGCGGGAGCCATTCTATAAGGGGGTATGGAAATGGGGCGAGTACCCGGCTCCAGATCAATGCAAAAGTCAATATCTCTATCCGGGGGCATACAAGGAAGGTCTGCAGGAAACACATCCAGAAACTCACGGACTATCGAAATCGACTTAATTGAAGGGTACTTGGGTAGTATCATCCCTGAGGTGTGCCAAGAAAGCTAAACACCCTTTACTAACCATTCTCTTAGCACGAAGAAAGTAGATGATACGAACTGGAGTGGAAGTGTAGTCACCCTCCCACACTAACGGATCTATCCCAGGCTTGGCCAACGTTATAGTTTTAGCATTACAATCTAAGATTGCAAAATTCGGAGAAAGCCAAGTCATACCCAGAATTACATCGAAATCAACCATTTCTAAGATAACCAAGTCTATCTGAGTATTGATCCCCACAAAAGTCACCAGACAAGACCTATATACCTTGTCAATTATCACAGACTCACCCACCGGAGTAGAAACATGAATAGGCATGTCAAGCAATTCACAATGTAAATTAAGACCAGTAGCAAATGAGGAAGATACATATGAAAATGT
>NC_028642.1:10567631-10567933 GCF_001406875.1 Solanum pennellii
AATCCGCTCTTGTGGACTGAAGCAAAGTTGGGTGGCATACCTGGATAGCTCGCGGAACTTATCCTCATAAGCAGTAACCGACATCCTGCCTTGCTCTAGACTTAGGAACTCAACTCTCCTCCTATCCCTCGAAGTCCGGGGTATATACTTCTCCATAAACAAGCTAGAGAATGATGCCCAAGTCATAGGTGGTGCCTGTGCTGGTTGACACTCAACATATGACCTCCACCACATTTTGGCGTTCCCTTGAAACTGATAGGACACAAACTCAACACCAAATCGTTCTACTATGCCCATCTTAT
>NC_028642.1:10568142-10568303 GCF_001406875.1 Solanum pennellii
CCGGAACCTGAGGTGCTGGTGCAGAAAACACTGGAGGTGTCTGGCCTTGATCAGATAACCCGCTAAGATAAGCAAGAACGTGGTTAATCATCTCTGGGGTTGGTTGGGGTGGTAATTCCTCATTCTGCACTTGCTCATTTTCCCCTTCCTCACCCTCTCTT
>NC_028642.1:10571057-10600246 GCF_001406875.1 Solanum pennellii
TGTTCTTTCTATTTTTCTTATTCAAACCCTTTTTCTTTTACCCTAATTGTCATATAATTAATTATAAAAGATGATAAAAATAACCCACTTGTTATATCAAGGTTCTCTCCTTTAACCCCCAAGTAATTTAATTATTAACATTAATCCACTAACTTTATAATTATAAGCATGAATAGTCCAAAACGCCCCTTAAAAACTTTTAACAGAAATCCGACGCAGTCAGGGTTACGCAGCCTGTGACGGTCCGTCACGACTGTGACGGTCCGTACTGCATATCCGTCACAAAGTTCAGAGAGTTAATTCTGTGGAAAGATTTGTGACGGTCCGTCGTGGAATCCGTCGACCCAGACAGTTATTACCAGAAATAAACTCTACTGCTCAAAACGACTAAACAGGTCGTTACAGCCGTTGACTGCTCCGTCGCCAGGGTCTGCCTGGGACAGCCTGCACACTGATTTTTGGTCCTTCCTCAAGGACCCTTTGGTGGTCCTTGGGGATAATTTCCCGGACGTTTCCAACCCAAATATGATCGTCTATAAGTTTAACACCTCTCACATGAATTTCATCCAAAACGAACACGTAAAACTCAACGCGCCTAGACATACAAGGTCGACTCAAGGCATATCTTTCGAACACCTTGGACGTTCTTGGTCATTTGACCTCCAAACTTCACGAAAGTTTAACCACTACCTATACATGCTATATTAACTTAATTAAGAACCTTAAAACATAATAAAACACACATAAACACATAGAACCACATAAGAGACATTTAGGTGACTTAGTTGTCAAACGTCTTGGTCGTCCCTTGACGTTTGACTTCCAACACACCTAATACTTTAGCTACTGCCTCTATACCATATATTAGACATATTTAGGACCCGAGAACATCAATACAAACATTTTAGGCTCTAGTTAACCTAGGTCATCTTCGGGGCCTTACAATCTCCCCCACTTGGACAACATTCGTCCTCGAATGACACTTGCCACTGTTCTAATACTTCCAAGATTAGAGACTCAACTAGCAGCTAATAACCATTCCATACAACACATAATCACAAGATAACACCAATTTCACATAGTCAAGAGATTAACAACACAACAAGAAACTAGAAAACAATTTTATAACTCATTACGCTACAAAACTCACATTCTTCATTCCAAATAGTAAAAACTCATTTCATACTCAATACCCTACTCATATACATTAGTTATAACCACATTACGATATTTTTAGGCAAACGAATCACATTACTTCTAACCACATTACGATATTTTTAGGCAAACGAATCAATTAGTCATTTTCTCAAAAATATGGCAGCATGCAGTTTTAATGCAACAGTGGATTTTAAGCCATTTTAAAGCAACTTTTCAAAAGTTCTAATTTTAGACAATTCATGATATAAACATTCTAATATGCAAAGTAACACCATATAGACACCTCTTACAATTAAATCAATGCTTCATAGAACACATAATGCAAGAAGCAAATGAAATTCAATTTCAACCAAACTCCTAAACATCATGCACAAGCAAAAATTTCAAGGACTTCTATCCCATTCACAAACCATACTCCCCCACTTAGAAGGAACTCATATCTTAACAAAAGAAAGAGAACTTACCAACATCATCATCGCTCTCCTTCTCATCCGGCTTCTCCACTCTAGAACGGAGAACATAGAAACGCCTCTTTGTTGAAGCATCATCCTTTGGAACACTAGGCGCAACTTGCTTACCCTCTCTACCTCTAGAATCAATCATAGGACAATCTCTCACTTTGTGCCCATCTTTACCACAAGCAAAGCAACTCCCGGTACCCAATAGACACTCACCATAATGTTTCTTGCCACAATTTGCACAAGTAGGCTTGCCATCCTTGGAACCACCTCCTTTCTCAACTTTGAACTTAGCCCTCCTAGATTCTCCTTGGGATTAAACCTTCTTCTTAAACCTAGTTTGCTCTTGATCACTAGCATCTCTCCTATTCAAACTTCTAGCCATCCTCCTAAGCTTAGACTCTTCAATTGATTGTGCATACACCATGTGTCTAGCTAGCGTCATTATCATCATGTAGCATAGTCATATAGCATTCTTCCCTCACTAAGTCTCTCAACCTAGATGTCATAGTGCTCTCCACAACCCTAGGCATCATATTCAAATTTCCTTGCATAGTCATTTCTCGGGATATAGCAATCAAAGCCTCTCAAATCTCCCTATTAGACATCTCCAGAACCTCAATACCTCCTTCCACATTAGGAATAGGATCACCTTGGGGAGGTACTTGGGCATCTTGAGCACCTTGAACTCCTTTCCCACCTTGAGAAACTTGCTCAACTTGAGGGGGAACCTCCTCATTCACCCTCTCCTCTTCCATCCTTCTAGCGGCTATCTTTCTAAAAACACAAAGGAACGCATAAGAAGGATAATCTATCATTTACTCTACCGCACGACATAGGGGTATAAAATATGGGAAACTCTATTGTCCTATAGCCTCTTGCCCATAGATGTGTCACGACTCACACTGATGGTCAAGACTCAATTAGACTTGACTTGATGACACTTCTTAATTCCTAATACTACTTTCACTATCCAATACTCTGATACCAAGCTTGTCACAACCAGAAACCATACCATAGAAGTTAGGGTACAATCTTGGATTGTAACTGGTATCGTCGAACTCTCGGAGTTCTTAAAGAAGCCTCTTTCATATCATTAATTGCACATACATAAAATTAGTGCGGAAATAAAACTTTTCATAAAACATAATATAGTCTTCAAAATCTCTTACATATAAAAGTAATACGAAATACTAAGTCTCAATTTCATCATCTTAAGACACAAGAATACTTGGGGCACGGCCCACACTTTAAAATACGAATATAGAAATACCAAGTCTATTACAATACTTCAATAAGAAACATAAAAGACATATATGCCCTCGAGTCAAGTGAGGACACACTTCAAATTCTCTTGAACGAACTTCTAAGTCCAAGTCTTCACTTCTCAAAAATCCTCACCTACCAAGAACTATATAGATAGATAAAAGCAGGGAATCAGTACAACCACATGTACTACTTATGGCATTATGCATAAAAATCATGAAAACGGACTTTATTGGAAATATGCATCTTTTCATTTTTTCAAAACATATTTAATCATAATAACATCATAAATCAATTTACAAAAACATAAGATACTTCTAGCGTGTAATTTCCTCACATAAATTATCCTAAGATTCACTTAAGTCACACAAAGAGAGACCGCCCATGTACCCTCTCTAGATGAGCCTAAATGACCCTTAGGATTACTTATAATGAGTCACATACACACTTCAAGATATCAAACATATCAACATATAGACACTATGACATTTACTCATCAAATGCTATCAAAAGACTTACTTAAGTAGGTCAAGAAGATAACGTCCATGATTGAACTCTTAAAGACTACCTAAATAATCCTTATGAATTCCTATGTTCGGATCATGTCCACATAATCAACATCTTTCCTAATTAGAGTCATTCTTAAGACTCATCTAGGTAAGATACGAAGTAACCATTCCTATGCCCCATTCATAGCTTAACTAGACAACCCTTAACTACTCTAGATACGTACTTATTCCTTTTATATACTCTATAACATAAGTAATTAGTTCAATCGTTTATTATGACTCATACATCACGTAAAGGACATTCAAATAATGGTCTTGGACAAGAACTAGCAACTCCACATAACACCTTCAAAGTCTATTGTGCAATGTCTAGATAGTGTCCCATACCACCACCTAGACTCCATAAACTCCTCTAATTCTAATAGGTATTCCATATGATGAGATTAGGCAATAACCGACATAGACCGTGATAGCTAGATATGGAATCTGGAGTTCTATCCTACTCCGATAAGGTTGTTCTACTTGCCAATGGTAGAACTTAGGCACATCCCATGTATGCACATGGTTAAGGAATATGAAGGGCATACTTTGTAATCTAGTCTCATACTTAACTAGATATACTTTCCCTTAACATACTCACACGGTGCTACCCTTAGTTCTCATAGATCAATTCTCATTAAGGTTCATATAAATGGGTCCCATATCTAGTTCATGATTCAATTATATTCAACCAACAAAAGCAAGGCCCACCAAGGTATTTCTCACTATGGAGAAAAGACTCTCATGATGAATTTCCTAAGGATTGATACGACGCCGTTCCAGCAAACTAACCTTAAGTCTATCATTCCTTTACTTTGAAGGATACCATTACGACTTACGCTTCAACAATCTTAACCCTACCCTTAAGTCAAGGTTCAACATAAATGACCTTCGTATAATCATGCAAGGTCTCACCTATATTCATTTATTCAAGACTAAGACCCTTTAGGTTCCTAGTTAAGACATCACATATTCACATAAGCATCAAGTAAGGGACCCAAGTCTACCTGAAAAAGACACAACATACTTCGATTTAACACAAATTGCCTATCTTCCTTTAGACTCTTAGGAATGAACCTTAACCTTATTTAGTCATCCTATTCATTACCTTAACATTATAAACCTAACCATTTTAGACTCATCTAAGCCAATTTAGGATCAACCATGTATCAACTCTAAGACTACACACTTAACACATTGCCATAACATAACATTATTAACTAAATAGTATCAATAGTCTAACACATTTTTTAACATATAGGTAGATATGATCACACATCATCAAATCAATTATACAAATAGCCATATAAGTTCAAGTAGTTGCCAATAAGGCCATGCTCATCATATTGCATAAAATAACACCGACAAGACCAAGTCAATTGCAAGTAAAACACATATCACCGCCACCATAAGTAGACCATACCAATCACAATAGAATCGAAGTATAATTAGTATCAAATTAAATAAAATGGGGCAGCATACCTTCATCCCCTCTTCCACTCTTCAATTCGATGCCAAATCAACCAATTCAACATCACAAGGCCCTTACCCATGGCCATGAACAATAATTCAAAGCAATAACCATAAAACTCAATGACTCTACATCAATTCAATCTAGGTTTAACAATATAAGATCAATTAGATATCAATTGAATACAATTCTTATATCATTATAAAGCCCATAAGAAACTATATAACGATTCAAAAATATTAGCTTAATATCAAGTAACTCAATAAGCAGCCTAAACTAGGGTTTAACAATTTACAAGGGATCATAGGTAATTTAGATTAAAATCATCAATACAAAATCAATTAGATCATAATTCAATGTTTAGAAATCATTTATGCAAGAACCCATGGTAGAATCATGAAATTGGACAATTCACTTTAGGAAACTTTGAAAAACATCTTGAGAGTTGGGTTCCTTAATGAAACGAGTTTCAAGGATCAAAAGACATACGTAAAGCATGATAATTCTTCACTTTGATGAAGAATTTTACACAAAAACCCCTCACCAAGCTGCCTCTTCAAGTTGGACTTCAATGGAGGTTTTGGGATATTTTCTAAGTGTTTAGGGTTTATGATTTTGAAGAATGAAGTCTTCCATGTGATTACCACTTATATACTTAATAAAAATACCCAAATAAACCTTATTAATACGTCCAAAACTTAAATTTAGAAGTGGGGTGAATTTACCAAGTCACCCCTTCATTGGCAGCAGCACCTGTGCAGGAGCAGGTTGCGCATGACGCCTGCCCTTGACGGGGCATCAAAAGCACGACAGGCCATCAAAGGTCCCCGTCGGTGGCAACAGTGGCTGGACAAGCTTCCATCCTTAACAAAAGGCTAATTTCCTAAATACAGGACCCTTTGACGGGGCGTCACATCCACGATTGGCCGTTGACTACTCCGTCGCCAGGGTCTGCCTGGGACAGCCTGTACACTAATTTTGGGTCCTTCCTCAAGGACCCTTTTGGTTGTCCTTGGGGATAATTTCTTGGAAGTTTCCAACCCAAATATTATCTTATATAAGTTTAACACCTCTAACATGAATTTCATCTAAAACGAACACGTAAAACTCAACGAAAATCGCCTATACTTACAAGGTTGACTGAAGGCATATCCTTGGAACACCTTGGACGTTCTTGGTCATTTGACCATCAAACTTCATAAAACTTTAACCACTTACTATACATGCTATATTAACTCAATTAAGAACCTTAAAACATCATTAAACACACATAAAACATAGAACCACATAAGAGACATTTAGGTGACTTAGTCATAGAACGTCTTGGTCGTCCCTTGACGTATGACTTCCAACACACCTAATACTTTAGCTACTGCCTCTATGCCACATATTACACATAATTAGGACATTAGAACATCAATACCAACATGTTAATCTCTAGTTAATCTAGGTCATCTTTGAGGTCCTACATGACAATTGTGGCATTAGAGAGTGTTGGAACGAACAAAAGTCTTTCTTACAAAGAGTTTCTTATTGATATCTTGGATTGTTAATCTCGAAAATTGATAAATAAAGAAGTTTATTTCGCAAACTTCAGAGAAACCAATTAGCTGAGGGTCATACTTGTGAGGGAGAAACAAATATGATGTCCAAGTATCATCGTACTTTACCTCCACTTTTATTTAAGATTTTAGTATTAGCTAATCATGTATCACTATTTCAAATTCATACATTTTACTAATTCTTATTGTTCCATATGCATGAATGTTCAGGGAAAATAGTGTTACTTTATGTTTTAGCTTGGGTTCGATTACTCGTTGATTATGTTCACTTTGATTTGAGTACTACTTTATATTGAGTTAAGTTATTCTTGAGTTGAGCAGAGTCAATGTAAGTGTTCCTTCTTACTCTTTTAAATATCAAGTTATTTTAGCATTCCAACTTGCATACTCGTACATTCAATATACTGATGCAAGTTGCCCTGCATCTTATTATGATACAGATGCAGGTAACTAGGATCAGCATCATCCATCGCCTCATTGATACCAGTTAAGCACTCAGAGTCAGTGGTGAGCCTTCTTGCATTGCGGAGGAAACGTTTATTCGCTTTTAGTCTTTCTTTTATAGGATGTTGTAGGGTCTTTCCCAACATCTATCTTAGTATTATAGAGGCTTCATAGACAATCAAATAGTTAGTTATAAGTTTGTTATCTTTGTATTGCAGATCTTTTGCTATGAGACTTAAGTTGCCAATTTGGGCAGATTATACTTCTTTATGTTATTATATAAGATTGTTTTTTATTGATTTAAGTCTTCTGCTGAGTTAAGTAAGCCAGGCCAAAGGTCCACTCAAGGACAACAATAGTCTTAGGGTGCCAGTCCCGCCCAGACTGTAGGCTTGGGGCGTGACAAACTTTTTATCAGAGCACAAAGTTCAAGACTTCTAGGGAGTCTATGAAGTCGTGTAGAGTCCTAGTTATTGGTGTGAAGCGCCACATCTATAATTAGGAGGCTGCAACATCTAGGAATTCCTTCACTTCTTTCACACTCTTTTCATGCATTAGAGTTTATCTCTAATTTGTACTTTGCATGTTTCAAATAACCATGATGCCATGAAGAACATCCTGAAGTCGTCCCTCTAGAATAAATGAGGAGCCGCAAGAGTAAGGGGTAGCTAATGCACCAACCTGCAACCTCAAGAAGAGGTTACTAATGCTGAATTCCAGGAGGCTATCCGATTCTGAGTCAGGTGGTAACTGAACAAGTTTGGCAGCAAAGAGTATCTAGGCAAGAAGAGGCTGACACTTCGATGATTCGTGAATTCTTGAGAATTAATTCTCCAAGTTTCTCAGGTTTCATCACTACTGAGGTCCAGAGAATTTTTTTGAGGTACTGAATAAGGTTATTGATGTGATGCATGTTGCTGATGCTGAAAGAGTTGAGTTTGCTATATATCAACTGAAAAATGTGGCTAGGATTTGGTTCGATCAATGAAAGGAGGGTTGAGATGAGGATGCGCCACATCCGAGTTGGGCCTATTTTGAAGAGGCTTTCGAGGGGCGTTTCTTTCCCCGAGAATTGAAAGAGGATAAGGTACGAGAGTTTCTTACACTGAAACAGGAATCTTTGAGTGTGAACAAGTATGAGTTGAAGTTCACCCAATTATCCCAATATGCTCATGAAATGGTTAAGGAAATGAGGTGAAGGATGAGATTGTTTGTCGCTGTCTTAGGTCGTTCATCAAGCAAAGATGCAGGGTTGCGATGTTGATAGGTATCATGGACATATCTAGGTTGATGGTCTATGTGCAACAGGTTGAAGAGGAGAAATTGAGGGACAGAGAAGAGTATAGAAGTAAGAAAACTACGACCAGGAATGAGTCTAGGACACAAAAAGGTAGAATGAACCACCCATCTTTTATGAAACAAAAGGGACATGCATCATCATATGCTAGTCCACCTGGATCAAGAAATAGAGGTGAGTATAATGGACAGAATTCGCATGTCACGAGCGGGGAGCACCCCCTAGAATTCACACAGCGTACTTGAACTCTCGGAGGTCTTGTACAAGCCTCTTAGCTTTATTACATAAAATCATGTAAAAATGGAGGGAATTAAAAACTTTTCTAGTAAACATAATATGGAAATCATTTCAAAGCAATGGAAGTATTTCTAACTTATGTCTCAAAACCATCTACGAAATACATGAGTAAAAATATCTTGGGACGCAACCAGCAAAAGTCTAAAACATATTAAATTACATAAACAGAACATAAGGGTGTTATCCTCGAATTCTATGAGGACTCACAAAATATTTATTCCTTGAAATCCTTGGAAAGTCTACCCTTCAAAGCAACTCCAATCTCCACAACACCCTTTGGATTAGAATGTAGGTAAATATGCGTTAGTACAAAAATGTACCAAGTATGAAATTTAACATATAAAACATACGATATCTCAAAGGGTTAGTCAATAATAGGCATATTCATAAGAGATAATAGCATAAACATAATATAAATATCATAAGCGTAATAATTCATCATAAGGCATACCTAGGTTCATACTTCAACCATTTGTCCTTCTTACTCAAGTGGAATACATAACAAGCCAACTCACAGTATACTTGTGCAAGGCCAATGTAGCATCCCATTCTACTACCTAAGCTAAGTACCTCTTTTTGGTAATTCTTGATCATAATCCACTCTCATAATTAAGACGTAAGTTCTTCATGAAGTCAGAGAACTATTCCCCTAGACCACCCAAGGAACACTTGTGCAATGCATGTGAGGCATCTCATTCTACCTCACACACTAAGCATATCTTGAAGTCATCCTAATCATATTCACCCTCCTCTGGCCTCATTATTAACTTAACTCTCTTAACTAAGAATATCTCACCTCTAGTCAACTCAAGCTTCCTCTTTAGTGACCCTAATTCATAATTTGTCCAATGCACACACCTCATAATACTATTCATGCTAAGTATTACATTTATGTCCTCTTACTGTCACTTCTTAGTTTGGAATCCTCTTACTGTCACTTCTTAGTTTGGAACCTAGTTCTTCTCTTTAACTTTAGAACCTATGAGGTACTCTATCTCAAGCACATGTTAGTTCATTATCAATTTGAACCCAAAGAGATATTTCATAAAATATATCTTAGTTCCTAATTCACATGGACCCTATGAGATACTTATTATAGTATGTCTTAATCTATCTATAATCATGAACACTATGAGATACCACCTTGGGTATGTCTAAGTTCATCTACACATCTTGAACCCTATGAGTTACTTCATTTAGTAAGTCTTGGTTCATTATGCTTTGGACCCTATAAGATGCTTCTCAAGCATGTATTAGACCCTAGGATATGGATATATCTACTAGGAAACCTTAACTCAACTCTCTGAAGGACCCCGTCTCATGCGACCTAACTTTGGGAAAATCCACACTCTACTACGTAAGAGTTCTCCCTTAAACTTGGATAGTCCTCACATATACTAGGTGTGACTCTCCTTTATTCTTGGAGTCCGGACCCTCTCTTTTGGGACACTTATTCTCATTGGAATATCCACTAGGAATCAAGCATATACTCTAAGGTTTACTTGTTAAGCCTTGCTTAACACTTTTCTCTCATGGAGGGATGTCCGTGACAATATATTCATGCTTAAGTAATTCTATAACATCAATTCATTCAATTTCCTAATTCTACAGGCAAAACAACAACCTCTGATCATAGACTTAACCTCATTATAACCTCATTCATATGTACATTACAAGTCTATCAAGTAATAGGCTTCTTCTAAAGTAATTCTCATCACATTCCTCATTACTAGGTGAATCTATCCATAATTCATCTTTAAGGTTCAAGTCAAACATAACAAATCAATATCAGTCCAAATAAATAAGTCCTAATTCAATTCATATCTATATGATCCTAACTATGGTAAATTAGAATTCAAGACAATTGAATTAATAAGATCAACCTAGAACCTTCAATCTTGCCTCCAATGGTCTAAACCCATCATGATCGCCTTAGTCATCAAAGCTTAAAATTCATCAAGTAAACCACATAAAAACATCATAAAATTATCATATAAACATAATTGAATGCTACCCACTAGATTAGGATCACAAACAAGCCTTACCCACAATGCAATCACAAAACTGTCTAAATTGGGGTATCTTGGATTCACAATTGAGGGATATTTATGGGGCTCCGTGGATGGAAGAATAATGGTATGAAAAATATTTACATACCTTTGATTATAACCTTAAACTAAGCTTCAAACCTTGGTCAATTTTGTCCTAGAAGTTGCCTCCCTTTTCTTTTATTTTTCAATGGTGATTTTGAGAGAGTTCTAGAGAGGGAAAGGTTTTGTTTTGGAGTATGAATTCTAATGTCCATTTAATTGATTAGATATACTTAAAATACCTAATAACAATAAAAATTACCGTCAATGACTTAATTGGAATGTGGGGTGAATGTCACAATTCACCCCTTGGCTGGTCGTGTTTTAACAGTGAGTTGCAGGTCTAAACAACGGCCCTATCCACGGACCGTGGATGGGTTGATGGGCCAGTTCTGCAGGCCGTCGTCTATGACTGAGGCCCCTAATTTGGGGGCTAAGCTCCGAAGACTACATGTGGAGCCACTCCCCCTTTGATGGGGCGTCGATGGGGCTACTGGCTGTTGACCAAGGTCGTTGTTTGACACTGTTTTGGCAGCCTCTTGCAAACCTTTGGGTCCTCCTCAAGGACCCTTAGGGTGGTCCTTGGGGAGTCGTCCCTGAAAATTTCGACCCTAAACACAAACATATACATACTAGGATACCCTCCTAACATTTTAGACCTCAAACGACACACCAAAAGTCATGAAACATGCTAAGTCACACTACCACACACATAAGACTAGTTTCCGAATGTCTCGGTCGTCCCTTGACGTTTTTCCTCAATAATATTCAAACCAACTACTACAAGCTATGACACATCTCATAAATGAGTTATTGAATCTAAAAACAGATGAGAGGATCTAGTTTACCTTATTTCATTTTGAGGGTCATAACAATATCCCCCCACTTGGGAACATTCGTACTCGAAAGATACCATCCTAAACACTTCTAAAAAGACCAACACTAAACTAGCAGCCCATCGTGAATTCATTATTTCTAAATGCAAACACCAAACCAAGGAAACTTTAACTCCAAGATAGACATACCTAATGCAATAGATATGCATGACAGAAACATTCTTACTAGCTCTTAGGAGAAGCTAACATCTCCTCGCTATGACATGATCGCATAACTTTATGGAGCCTAAAATGTGTCAATTATGTCACAACAAGAGACAACTCCATGCAACTGGGTCCATTCTAACATGGTCTACACACCTCCATAATATTCAAATAAAAACCATACATACGTATAATCATATGAAGACCTTATGGAAATGGCTCATTATCCCCCACTTGGGAGTAAGCCACACAACTCTTTCTAACATCAAACATAACATAACTAGGGATACATCAAGTCCAACAAATCAAGTCATAACACAAGAAAATCCGGGTCACTAGAAGCAACTTTCTTATCCTCCCTTCCCTTATCCTTAAGAACCGGGCAATCTCTCACCTTGTGCCCATCCTTCCCACACCCATAGAAACCATCCGTGCTGGGTAGGCACTTACAATAATTACTCCTCCCACACTTGGAGCAAGTATACTTGGAAAATGGAGACTATAACCCTTTTCTTTATAAAACTTAAAGGTGTTGGAAGAATCTTGGTCAGAATAACTTAGTTTAGTTGTAGGCCTATTTTTCCCCTCGGACTTAGCATGGAAAGATTTATCACCTTCAAAAAAGATCTGTTCTTTCTCTAGCCGTTTCTTTCTTTTGTTTTGACTCCTCTATTTGTTGGGCAAACACCATAAGACATGAGATATCAATCTAATCCAAAAGCATTGTCATATGAAATTCTTCTTTGACTAAATCGAATACCTCCCATCATAAGCGTATTCATCAAGTCTCTAGGGTATGCTACTAAGCTTGGAGCTTACTTAGACAAAAGAGTGAATTTCAAGTCATACTCCTTAACACTTAAATTTCCTTGATTAAGGTATATGAATTACTCCAACTTAGCCTCCCTTATTTCTCTCGAAAAGAAACTATCAAGGAAAACCGACTTAAAATACTCCACCACGTCTCTATTTTCTTGGGTCGTTAAAGGCTTGATCCAACAAGTTCATAAAAGCCCTAAACTCCTTTAGAGTTACATTCCCCGTTGGAGGGTGATTAGGAACTTAATGAGGAACTTATTCTCCTTGGGGAGGAAACTTGGGGAGGAATCTCTTGATCTCCATTGCCATCTCCTTCCTTTCTATCATTAGCCCTAGTGTTAGCCATAACCTGGACAAAAATCATAAGCAAACATTAGAAAAGGGCCTATTAAATCCAAACTCTATGGCACGACTAATAAAATGAAGAAGTAAAACTTTCCTAAGAATCCCATAGACTCCTACTCATAGATGTGTTGCGACTCACACGGATGAATAAGACTCTACAAGTCATGGTTTTCTTGAGACATCCTCGAACCTTCTCATAACCTTATGCTCTGATACCAAGTTTTTCACGAGCGGAGAGCACCCCCTAGAAGTCACTTGGCGTACTCGACCTCTCGAAGGTCTTGTACAAGCCTCTTAGCTTCATTACATGACATCATGTAAAAATGGAGGAAATTAAAAACTTTTATTTAAACATAATATGAAAATCATTTCATAGCAACGGAAGTCTTTCTAACATATGTCTCAAAACCATGTACGAAATACATGAGTAAAAATTTCTTGGGACGCAACCCACAAAATTCGAAAACATAGTAAATGACATAAATGGAACATAAGGGTGTTGTCCTTGAATGCTATGAGAAGTCACCAAATCTTCACTCCTTGAAAGTCTTGGAAACTCTACCCTTCAAAGAAATCCAATCTCCTCAACACCCTACATTTGATTAGAATGTACGCAAATATGCCTTAGTACAAAAATGTACCAAGCATGAAATCTAACATAAACAACATAAGATATCTCAAAGGGTTAGTCAATAATAGAAATAAACATGAGATATAATAACATAAACATATCATGAATATCATAAGAGTAATAATTCATCATAAGGCATACATAGGTACATACTTTAACAATTAGTCCTTCTTACTCAGCTGGTCTACATCATAAGACAACTCCATGTATACTTGTGCAAGACCAAGGTATCATCCCATTATACTACCTAAGATAAGTTACTCTCTTTGGTCATTCTTGATAATAATCCACTCTAATAATCAAGCCCTATGTTCTTCATGACGTAAGAGCACTATTCCCATTGACCACCCTAGGCACACATGCGCAATGCATGTGAGGCATCCCATTCTACCTCACACACTAAGCATATCTTAAAGTCATACTAATCATATACACCCTCCTTTGGACTCATTATTAACTCAACTCTCTCAAAAATAATCTTTCGCCTCTAGTAAACTCAAGCCTCCTCTTTAGTGACCCTAAGTCATACTTTGTGCAATGCACTCATAACACCCCATAATACTATTCATAATAAGTATTACTTTTAGGTCCTCTTACTATCACTTCTTAGTTTGGAACCTAGTTCCTCTCTTTAACTTTTAAACCCTATGATGTGCTCTATCTCAATCACATCTTAGTTCATTATCAATTTTAACCCTAAGAGATACTTCATTAAGTATGTCTAAGTTCCTTATTCACATGGACCCTATGAAATACTTATTATAGTATGTCTTAATCCATGTACAATCATAATTACTATGATATACCACCTTGGGTATTTCTAAGGTCATCCACACATCTTCAACCCTAAGAGTTAATTTATTTAGTAAGTCTTGGTTCATTATGATTTGGACCCTGTAAGATGTTTCTCAAGCATGTCTTAGCCCCTATGTTATACATTCAAAAATAAGTTAGGTTGAACTACAGTCTAACATGTTTTTCATGAGGGTATAAGGTCATATAATGGTTTAAAATAATGTTTATAGGCAGTGTGTTAAGTTTCATGAACTTTGGAGGTCAAACATCCATGACGTTTGAAAGGTTTGCCTTGATACGAGCTTGAGTGTCTCTTAGTGTGTTTTGTCAAGTTTTATGTATTTGTTTGAGGTATAATTGATGTGATAGGTTCCTAACAAGTATATGAGAGTAATTGAGGTGGAATGTCCGGGTAAAAATCCCGAGGATCGACTAAAGGGTCCTAGAGAAGGACCCAAGCCTTGGGCTTGCAAGCTACCAAGGCAGCATCATTTTGCACTTAGTGGGAGCCAGTATGCGTCGCGGACTTGGTCCAGCAAGAGAAAAATTGTTTCTCCGCGTCGCGAACACATGGAGGAATCCACTGGTTCAGGATTTATTTTCAAAAATGATGCGGGAATAGCGCCGCGTCGCGGACTTGTTTTTCGACGATAATTCCTGAAATTTAAGATGATTTTGACTTGGTTAAAGGGTCCTATAATTTCAGGGGTCTTTGGGTATTTAGGGGAATAATTAGAGGCGGTTATTATACATTTTTAAACCCCAATTCACAATTTAAGTCATAACCCTCAAGTCCAAACAAAAACCTCTCCATGGTTTCTCTCTAAAACCTCCACTGATGATGTTTTGAAGCTCCAAGGAAGAATACTGATTTTCCAAGTTTTTCTCCATCAATATTGTGGTATTTTCATCACAATTAAGTTATTATTCATCCTTGGATTCCCTTCTATTCAAGGGGTCAATTTCGATGATTTCAAAAATGATCAAAAAGATGAATTCTCCAATTTTGTAATCTATCCATGGGTTCTTGCATAAAATATTTTAAATCACTGAGATATGATTGAATTAATGTTAATTTGATTATTTTGGATCAAAAACTCCATAAACCCATGTAAACCATGATTTCCTTATTTTGACCATATTATAGGTGATGTGATCATGTCTCAATAGTATTGATTTCTTATGTAGATTGTATTGGGCTATTGATATGTGTATGAATTATGTAAGAATTGTCAGTAATATGACCTGAATCTATAAATTCATGTTGAATTATCTTTGATCATTTTATATTGTAAGTATTGAATTTAATTGCTGAGCATGGCCATGGGTAAGGGCCTTTTGGTATTGTGTTGGATGATTTAGTTATGGATTGAAGTGGTGAGAATGGATTGGTGGTACGCGGACCTAATTCTATTTATTTCATGTAAATTAGGTCTTGAATTATGTTGTGATTGGTATGTTACACTTATGGTGGCGGTGCTATGTGTTTACTTGTGAATTATGTGGCCTGTTGGCGTTACTTATGTATTATGATTATCATGACCTTGTCGGCACTACTTGATGTATTGTGATGATTTGTGTAGTTCATTTATGTGAATTATGATCATATATATCTACTTGTGATTGAGGTGAATGTATGTGTTCTTCTATTGATGTTTTTAGGTAATCATGTTAGACTATGACTATGTCCTTATGTGTGTAGTCTTAGAGTTGACGTATGATTCTTCCTACTTGGTTATGTGAGTCTTGTGGTGGTTATATTTATGGTATTATAATAGTAAATAAGTGACCTATAGATGATGTTGGTTATGCCTATGTGCTTCTAAAATTATATGTTATATGTAAAGTATGTGTGTGTATTATTTTGGTAGACTTGTGTCCCTTACTTGATACATGAACAATGTGAATATGACTTCTTGACTTAGTATTCTAAAGGTTCTTAGTCTTGTATGTGTGATTGACATGTTACCATAAACATTGCTAAAAAGGTCCTTTATGTGGAACCTTCAAACTAGTTGTAAGGTTATGATATCCTTCAAGTTGAAAGTCATAACAATATCATTCTTGCGTGATTGTTGGACTAGGGATTGATTGTCTGGAACTACATGAAATCATACTTAGGAAAATCATTGAGCTATCCTCTTAACCATTGTAAGGCAACCCCAGGGGACCTTTTTGGTAAGGTGTTATGATTTGGTTGTGAACTCGATATGGAACCTCTTCATGTACTCCTTTATGTGAATAACTCTATGAGAACAAGGGCTAGAACCGAGTGAGTATGGCTAGGGGAGTTGCTGTAAGATAAGATAACATTAGAGAATAAAGAAACCCTTCATATTCCCTGACCATGTGCCTACATAGGTTGTGTCCTAGTTCTACCATTGGCAAGTAGAACACCCTTTATCGTAGTAGGGTTGACTCCGAATTCCACGCTTAGCTACCATGGTCTATATCGTTATTTCCTATTCTCATCATATGGGATACCCTCTAGTATTGAGAAGTTCTTTGATGTTTAGGTGGTGGTATGAGACTCTATCTAGACATTGCACGATTAAACTTTGAAGATGTTTGTGAGTGAGTCCCTAGTTATTCTCCAAGACCATTACTAGAATGTCCTTATATGTGATAAATGTCTCTTAATGAACTAATGAAGATACTGGCTTAAGTTAGAAAGTATGTTAATGACTAAGTACTCACCTAGAGTAGTTTAAGGGTTTCTTAGATAAGGTATGAAGGGGGCATAGGAATGTTCATTTCATTTCTTAACTAGGTAAGTCTTAAAAATGACTCTAGATAGGGAAAGTAACTCGAATAAGTAGACATGATCTAAACTTAGGTAGTCTTAAGGATTATTTAGGTAAGCTTGGAGAGGGTGTATGGTGTCTCTTCTTGCATTACTTAAGTAAGTCTTTTGATAACCTTTGAGAAAAGAATGTTATACATATATGCTGTTAGGTAAAGTGAGAATGATCCTATCCTACCTAACCTAAAGGATCTTTTCGGTGTGTGTGAAGGGACTGTATGGGCAGTCGCTTCACAACTCACTCAAGTGAACCTTAGAATCACCTTTGGTAGGAGGATATCATATTTATGTGTTTTGGATATACTTTGATGTTATAATGTGGAGTGTGAATTTTATGGGAAGTTATAGTGAACTTACAGTGAAGTCATTGTAAGCTTCACTGTAAATGTCCGTTTTCATGATTTTATGCATTAAGCCATACTTAGTACAAGTGTTTGTACTAAGTACATACATTTTGGTATATCTAAAGGTGTAGGTGGAAGGTGAGAAGGATCTTGAAGGAAAGCTTGGATTCTAGTTATCATTCAAGAAAAGTTGAAGTATGTCCTCACTTGACTTGGGAGCATAATCGTCTTTTGATGTCTTTTAAATTCAAAGTATTGTAATAGACTAAGTAATTCTATATTCACATTGTAGGGGTCGTGTCCCAAGTATTCTTGAGTCTAAGATTGGCATATGTTGAGACTTAGTGTTTTCTATGATTTTAATATGGAAGATGTTTTAAGATATTTCGTGCGAAAAGTTTCAATTCTGTACTACTTTACATACATATATGCAATGAATGATGTCAAAGGGCTTATACAAGACCTTCGAGAGGTCAAGTACACTGTGTGACGATTCGAGAATGCCCTAACTTCTAGGGGTTACTCTCGGGTCGTAACACCCTAGGATGTGGAGATCTCTGCTAGGAAACCTTAACTCAACTCTGTGAAAAATCCCGTCTCGTGAGACCTAACTTTTGGAAAACCCATACTCTACTACGTGAGAGTTCCCCCTTCTACTAGGTGTGACTCTCCTTTGTTCTTGGAGTCCGGACCCTCTGTTGTGGGACACTCCTTCTCATTGGCATATACACTTGGAGTCAATCATATACTCCAAGGTTTACTTGTTATGCCTTGCTTAACACTTTTGTTTCATGGAGGGATGTCGTTGACAATCTATCCATGCTCAAGTGATTCTCTCACTTTCATTCATTCAATTTCCTAAATCTACAGCCAACACAACAACCTAAGATCACAATCTTTACCTCATTCTATCCTAATTCATGTTTAGATTACAAGACTTTCAAGTAATAGGATTCTTCTTAAGTAATTTTCATCACATTCCTCATTACTAGGTGAATCTAGCGATAATTTATCTTTAAGGTTAAATTCCAACATAACAAGTCAATATCAATCCTAATGAATAAGGCCTAATTAAATTCATATCAAGATGATCCTAACTATGATCAATTAGTATTCAAGACAATTGAATTAGGAATGTCAACCTAAAACCTTCAATCTTGCCTCTAATGGCCTAAAAAAACCCAACAACATCACCTTCATCATCAAAGCTTAGAATTCATCAAGTAAACCACATTAAAACATCATAAAATCATCATATAAAAATAATTGAATGCTTCCCACTAGATGGGGATCAGAAACAAGCCTTACCGACAATGCAGTCACAACCCTATCTAAATTTGTGTATCTTTGATTCACAATTGAGGGATATTTATGGGGCTCAGTGGATGGAAGAATACATGGATTAAAAAGCTTCACACACCTTTTATTAGAGCCTTAACCTAATCTTCAAACCTTAGTGAATTCCGTCCTATAAGCTGCCTCCTTTATCTCTTCTTTATCAATGGTGATCTTGAGAGAGTTCTACGGAGGGACAGGTTTCGTTTTGGATTATGAAGTCTAAATGGATCTTTAATTGATTAAATATACTTAAAATACCTAAAAACACTAAAATAACATCCATGACTTAATTGGAACGTGGGGTGAATTTCCCAATTCACCCCTTGGTTGGCCGTGTATTAACAGTGAGTTATAGGTCTAAACGACGGCCCCATCCATGTACCGTGGATGGGTTGAGAGGTCCGTGATGCAGGTCATGGTTTGTGACTGAGGCCCCTTATTTGGGGGCTAAGCTCCCAAGACTAAGTGTGGAGTCACGCCCATTTTGATAGGGCGTCGATCGGGCTACTGGTCATCCACTTTGGTAGCCTTTTGCCAACCTTTGGGTCCTTCTTAAAGACCCTTAGGGTGGTCTTTGGGGTCGTGCCTGGACATTTCAACCCTAAACACGAGCATTTGCATACTAGGGTACCCTCCTATCATTTTAAACCTCAAATGACACACCAAAACTCATGAAACATGCTAAGGAACACTAGCACACACATAAGACTAGTTTCCGAACGTCTTGGTCGACTCTTGACGTTTGACCTCAAACCTCTTCAAAACAACTAATACACACTATGACACATCTTACAAATGATTTATTGATTCTTAAGACACATGAGAGTCTCTCGTTTACTTTATTTCGTTTTGAGTGTCGTAACATCGCAGAACTTCAAGGATAGAACAACACAGTCCCAAGGTAGTCTGGCACAAGGAGGTAGTTGAGCTCCTGTATGTGGTATGTGTGGTAGAAACCACTCCATTAAGTGCCCTGATAGCCAGTTAGGTTTTTTCAAGTGTGGGTAAGAGGGTCACTTCATGAAAAAATATCCTAAAAATAAGCAAGCCAGTGGAAATTTGGGCAACAGATCCTAGTCTTCATCAGCTGCTCCACCAGACAAGGCTTTACCTAGAGAATCTACTTTCAGTATTAGCGGAAGAGAAACCATCTCTATGCAATCACTAGTCTCCAAGAGCAAGAAAACTCCTTAAATGTTGTCACTCATATGATCAAAGTCTTTAATTTTGATGTTTATGCTTTGCTAGACCCAGGGGAAAGTTTGTATTTGTAACTCTTTATGTTGCAAAATAAGTTTGAAATTCTTCGTGAAAAACTTCTTGAACCCTTTTGTGTTTTTGCTCTGTCGGGGAGTCTATTCTAGCAGAAAGATTCTATCTTGAGTGTCCTATTTCCATCAATCATAAGAACACCATGGCTGACCTAGTTGAGTTATACATGGTAGATTTTGATGTCATTCTAGGTGTGGACTAGCATCGTTCATGTTAAGCATCAATAGATTGCAGAACTTGATTTGTCAAGTTTCAGATTTCTAATGATCTAGTCATAGATTGGAGTAATAGTTCAGCAGTTCCTAAGGGTCATTTCATTTCATACCTTAAGGCAAGAAAGTTATTTTTGAAAGGCTATCTCTATCACTTAGTCCGAGTTAATGAATAAAGTGTTGAGGTACCTCCCTTCCAGTCAGTTCATATAGTAAAAGAGTTTCTAGAAGTGTTTCATGATGATCTACGCGGAGTCCCTCCTGAGAGAGAAATAGACTTCGAGATTGACATCATTCTAGATACTCGTTTGACCTCTATTCCGCCATATGATGGCACCAGAGGAGTTGAAAAAGTTGAAAGGAAAAATGAAAGATCTATTAGATAAGGGTTTCATTTGACCAAGTGTCTCACCTTGGAGTGCTCTGGTCTTGTTTGTGAGAAAGAAAGATGGTTCCTCTAGGATGTGTATAGACTATCGCCAATTGAACATGGTTACCATCAAGAATAAATATCCTCTTCCAAGGATTGATGATCTTTTTTACCAACTTCAGGGTTCTTCTTGCTTCTCGAAAAATGATCTCAGATTAGGTTACCATATGTTGAAGGTTAGGGAATGTGATATTCCAAAGAAAGCATTCAGAACAAGATATAGTCATTATGAGTATTTGATCATGTCCTTTGGTTTGACCAATGCGCCTGCAACATTTATGAATCTTATGAATAGAGTCTTCAAACCTTATCTAGATATTTTTGTTATCGTCTTCATTGATGACATACTAATCTATTCAAAAGATGAAGAAGATCATGATAGTCACCGCAGGATAGTCCTTCAGACTCTAAAAGATAATGAGTTACATGCTAAGTTCTCAAAATGCGAGTTTTGGCTTCAGTATGTGGCATTCTTGGACCACATAGTTTTGGGCAATGGAATTAGAGTTAATACCCAAAGATAGAAGCAGTTCAGAGTTAACCTAGACCCACATACCCAACTGATATTAGGAGTTTCTTGGGTTTGGCTGGCTACTATAGAAGTTTGATGAAGACTTTTCATCTATTTCATCTATTTCATCTAATTTGACCAAATTGACTCAGAAGATAGTCAAGTTTTAATGGTCTGAAGCTTGTAAGAAAAGCTTTAAGGAATTGAAAAAGAGGTTGGCTACTACCTTGATTTTTACTTTACAATAAGGTACTTAAGGTTTTATAGTGTATTGTGATGCATCTAGAGTTTGTTTGGGTTGTGTCATAATGCATAAGGGAAAGGTTATAGCTTATGCCTCCAAACAGTTCAAAGTTCATGAGAGGTATTATCTTACCCGTAACATAGAATTGGTTTCTGTAGTTTTTGCTTTAAAGATATGGTAGGACTACTTGTATGGTGTTCATGTTGATATATTCATTGATCATAAGAGCTACAATATGTTTTCACCCAGAAAGTGTTCAATCTCAGACAGACGAGGCGTTTAGAATTATTTAAGGATTATGACATTAGTATTCTGTACCACCCAGGTAAGGCTAATGTGGTTACTGATGCTTTAAACAAGTTATCGATGGGGAGTACCTCCCATGTTGAGGAAGAAAATAGGGAGTTATCCAAATATGTGCACAGACTTGCACGAATGGGAGTCACACTTATGAATTCCACATAAGAAGGAATAGTGGTGACAAACAAGACTGAATCATCACTAGTGTCAGAGGTGAAAGAAAAATAAGACCAAGACCCAATTTTGCTTGATTTGAAGGCAAATGTTCATAAGGAATGACTATTAGCTTTCAAACAAGGGGTAGATGGTATGTTGAAGTATCAAGCTAGGTTGTGTGTACCATTGGTGGATGGGCTACAAGAGAAGATCATGGAGAAAGTAGATAGCTCCAGATATTCCATTCATCCGAATTCCACAAAGATGTACACAATTTGAGGGAGGTATATTGGTGGAATGGTATGAAGAAGGGCATTGCTCAATTTGTTGCCAAGTGTCCAAAAGGGCCTTGTGGTCTGGCGCAAAACATCAAACTTACGAAACGAAAGTGGGAGATTATTAACATTGATTTCATCACACGCTTGCCAAGGTCTCGCAAGCAGCATGATTCCATTTGGGTGATTGTTGATAGAATGAAAAAATCAGCCCACTTTTTGCCTGTAAAGACTGCTCATTCTACAAAGGATTATGCAAAGTTATACATTCAGGAAGTGGTGAGAGTTCATGGTGTCACAGTTTCGATTATTTCAGATAGAGGTGCACAATTTATCTGGAAATCTTTTCAGAAAGGTTTGGGTTCAAAAGGTGAACTTAAGTACTGCCTTTCATCCTCAGACTGACAGGAAAGCAGAGCGTACAATCCAGACCTTAGAATACATGTTGAGGGCTCGCGTGATTGATTTCAATTGTAATTGGGATTATTAATTACCTCTTATTGAGTTTACTTACAACTATAGTTATCATTTGAGCATCCAAATGGCTCCATACGAAGCTCTTTATGTCAGAAGATGTAGATCTCCTATTAGATGATTTGAGGTCGGTGAAGCAGGGTTGGTAGGACCAGATGTAGTTCACCAAGCTATGTAAAAGGTGAAGGTGATTCAAGAGAGATTGAAAGTACCACAGAGTTGTCCAAAATCCTACAGACATGTTAGGAGAAGGTCGTTGGAGTTCGAAGTGGATGATTGGGTATACTTGAAGGTTTCACCCATGAAGGGTGTTATGAGGATTGGTAAGAAGGGTAAACTTAGTCCCCGGTATATTGGACCTTATCACGTTATCCAAAAAGATTGGCAATGCATCTTATGAGTTAGAGATACCACAAGTGTTAGTAGCAGTTCATCCGGTGGTTCACAACTCTATGTTGAAAAAGTACATGGGCGATTCTTCATTGATTGTACCAACTGAGAATGTTGGGATTAAGGATAAATTATCTTATGACGAGATTCCGGTTCATATTTTAGATCGGCAAGTTTGCAAGTTGAGAAGAAAGGAGGTCGTATCATTCAAGGTCCTATGGAGGAACCAATTTGTTGAAGAAGCTACTTGCGAAGCTGAAGAGGATATGAAGAAAAGACATCCACATCTCTTTGAATCCGGAGGAGATGCAGATCAAGATACTAATTCTCTTCTTAGTACTATATAAACTATCAATAATGATATTGTTACTTGTTTTTTATTGTTGGGTGTTGAACTTGAGGTTACTATTCTTAGATTAGTGAAAGAAATCTCATTCGAGGAAGAATGTTCTCAAGGGGAGATATTTTAACACCTCGCAACTTTAAATATCTAAGAAACTAAAAATAATTATTGTTGGAAAGAAAAGGTGTTTACACCTCTACTTCGTCAAAATAGGGCAAAACGTCGCGGCAACTCGAAAATAATTAATTGATTCAATTTTAACAAAAATTTTAAAAATAAACGAGTTTTAAAAGAGTCGCCACCTAATTTTTTAGGAAAACTAGGAAACCAATTATTAATCTACGAAACCAAATTGATTCTAGGTAAGGGGTTCAAGTTATTCCGAAGGGAAGGGGTTAGGCACCCTTCGTAATCCACAAATGTGGTTCCCGACTGAATAATTTTTTTTTTCAAATTGAGGAAGAATATAAAATAAACACATATAATAAACACACAATATACACAATAAAGCATTAATTATCGGCCTAAAGTTTGCCTAACGTCAATATTCACAAAATAATGAATGAAATATAATTCGAACTTTTTCAAATAATTTCAAGGAGAAGCACCTCAGTGTACCTGTAGAGACACTTAGTAAAAGAGTTAGTGCCAAATAAATATAACTAAAAATGAATAACTCAAATAATAACTTAAGAATAAAATCCGTCTTATTGACATGGGAGGCCTTGGAAATCGACGGTAATTTCTTCATCGGCCCTTTTCAACATATAAAATATATAAACTTGAATTAAAATTCCGTCTTTTTAAAATGGGGAGGCCTCTAAACCCGATGGATAGATTTTTCATCGGCCCTTTTCAACATATAAAATATATAAACTGAACATCAACAAAACATAACAAACTTATCCCAAGAGAATATGGAAAACAACAACCAAACTAAAATAACATAATTAGAAATGGAAACAACAATAACGTAATATATAAAAATTAAAAATAACATTAAAATAGAATAATAATAAAACCCTGAAAAGTTAAGATAACAAATAGTTGACTAACAATTTTAAAATAATAGTAATAATAAATAAATAAACATCGAATCGTAAAATAATGCTAATATTAAAACTACAATAAACACAAATATTAATTGACTTTAAGAACTACATTAAACTAAAAAACAAAACAAGCTACATATAATAAACAGAAAACATAAAAGAGCTGGGAATTAAATAAAACAAGGCTAAAAAAAAAAAAATTTACCTGGTTCTGGGCGGCGAACCGGAACTACGAGTTTGAAGAAGACGACTCCACCTCCTCAACTCGAAAAACCACAAAAACACTTTAAAATTTTTGAACTATGGGAACCAAGAATTCTCAAAATTATATGAGTATTCTTTTATTTTCCCCTCCAAATCCTCTCCTAAAAATAGTGAATGAAGTGGGCTTATATAGAAACCCAAAAATCCTCAAAAAGGATGAAATACCGATGTGGGACTATTGCAAAATTTAAAATTGTTTGAGAGACAATGTGGGAAAGGCAGATTTTTTTTATTTTTTTTTTGTATTTGACTCAAAATGTATGAATTTTAAAATCATCGGACCAAAATTTTCTATTAAATAAATAAAGATTCAAAATCACGAATTTTTAAAATGTTAGGCCAAAATTGGGTGTCAACCAAAAGGGAAAATCTGGAAAAAAATTCTAAGTTAAGAAAGTGAGTTTTGGTCATTTTCAACAGCCATAACTTCTAGCTCAGGATGAATTAGAGGTGCTTCTGGATATGGGTGGAAATATCTTTGAATAATATTTCTGCCACCACCTAGTTTACGTGACTTAGATATCGTATGAGTGAGTTATGACTTTCGAAAGTTAGGTGGTTGGATTGAGGAAAGTCCCAATCCGCATTTAGGGAAGGGTAGTATTTTCACCAATTAATTTCCTATTTCGTTTTAGGGGTTTATAGGGGGTAAAAATAAGTCTTAGATCAGTTTGGAAAAGTTATAATTACGCTTAGAGCTTGGAGAAGAGAGAAAGGAAGAAAGAAAGGGACAGAAGTCAAGAATTCGCTAAGAACGTCAAGCTTTGTGAGTGGAATTCTTCAGGGGTGATCCTTATCAAGGTATGTGAGATCTTTTAGTGTTGGGTTAGTTCACCCACACACCAAACTTGTTTCAATTCAGTGATTGGTGAGTTGTTTATATTTTAATATGTTAAGTTCTTGAAGAACATTGTCGAATTCTTGTTGGTTGGGTTGTTGAATTACTAGTGTTGATTTGATCAGTGTTTACGATTTTTTTTCAAGTTATATCTATTGGATATTGAGTTTGATAATGATCCTAAGTGTTTCGGAAAAGAACCACGGAAGTTTTGAGGGCTTAGAGATGAAAAACATAGGAGAAAATTTGAGAACACCTGTGTACAGGGGTTGGGCCGTCGCGCCTCCCATAGCCCCACAGGACAATTTTTGTCCATAGGGTCTTGTTGCACTGCACCAGCCAGAGCGCCCCAACCTGGCCTCTGAAGTTTGGTGCCTGGCGCCCCACACCTCTTAGAGAGCCAAGGACGCCAGTTCACCCCATTATCCCTCATCTTTTGGAACTAGTTTCTAAGTGATATATTTACTTTTCTTGGTTCATCCTAACGCTCTAAGGTACGTCAAAACATCATGAAATCATCCATAAAAATGAGATCATGAACCTTGAATCCATAATCCAATTCAAAGAAAGTTAAGATGAAAGTCAAAAATGTTACGAGTCAAGTCTAAAGGTTAAGAATCAAGTCAAAGTAAGTTCTTAAAGTTTTCAAGAGTCTTTAATAAACTTTTTAACTTTGTTTTAAGACTCAAGTTGCAAGTTAAGCAAAGAGTAAAGAGTTAAGTTCATTCGTCAAAAGTTATAAGGGAACTAAGTATTCTCTAAGAGTTAAGTTGAAAGTAAAAGAAAAAGTAAAGATTTGAGTTCATTACTCAAAATTTATAAGGGAACTAAGTATTCCCCAAAAGTTACAAATGTTTTCACATTTTGAACAAGAAAAAAGGTTAGACTTCCAACAGATGCTTTGGCAAGTTTTAGTAAAGAGGAAATTATGATTTCCAAGAGAGCTTTTGAATCTACGTTTGAGCAATTACGTCAAAGTAGAGAAGAAGTTTTAAAAACATATGAGCTTAGTATTTTTGGGAGTAGTATTGTGTACCGACATGGGGACGCGAGTTCATATTAACTCAAGCCCCCATAAACCATGTAGCCAACATGGACAAAGGAGGTTTCATACTTTTTAGATGATTCCTTAATGCTTTTTACCATAGACTAGTGGATCCACTTAGTAGTTCAAGTTCTATATTGATGGCAAGATATAGTACAATCTTTTTGTAATGTGAGGTAAGACGTTGTACCATCACTTAGGCTAATATTGAAGGTTGTCGGTTAGACTATCTCCCACAGAAACTAGTTACTTCATATATAAGTAAAGTTGTGTTTGTTATTGCATTTCTTTAAGAAACTAAGTTGTTTACACTGTCTTACAAGCTTTATATGTACTGCATGTGTCTTACTGCTTTATATTGAGTTAAGTTATTCTTGAGTTGAGCAGAGCCAAGGTAAGTGTTCCTTCTTACTCTTTTTCAACCTTAAGTCATTTTAGCATTCCAACTCACATACTCGTACATTCAATGTACTGATGCCAGTTTACCTGATGCATACGCAGGTAACCAGGATCAGCATCATTCAGCACCTCATTGATCCAGTTGAGTACTCAGAGTTAGTGGTGAGCCTCCTTGCATTCCAGAGGACACTTTTATTCGCTTTTAGTCTTTCTTTTATAGGATGTTGCGGCGTCTGTCCCAACATTCATCTTAGTATTATAGAGGCTTCATAGATAGTCAAACAATTAGTTATGAGTTTCTTATCTTTGTATTGTAG
The DNA here is from genome assembly GCF_001406875.1 of Solanum pennellii. Taxonomy (NCBI): domain Eukaryota; kingdom Viridiplantae; phylum Streptophyta; class Magnoliopsida; order Solanales; family Solanaceae; genus Solanum; species Solanum pennellii. Next base: position 10,598,286 of record NC_028642.1, read on the forward strand.
ATATTTTTCTATGAGACTTAAGTTGCCAATTTGGCTAGATTATATTTCTCTAAGTTATTATATGAGATTATTTTAACTAACTTAAGTCCTCCGCTAAATTAAGTGAGACAGGTCAAGGGTTCGCTCGAGGCCAACAATGGTCTTCGGGTGCCAGTATCGCCCAGGGTGTAGGATCGGGGCGTGACAAACATCCTATGAACGATTAGGTAGCACTGAGTCCCACTCGAATGACCTGCTCCAACCAAAGGAACTTTTGAGGCACTGAAACCACGAGCCCACAAAATTTGTGCCACAACATATCCAAGAAAACACCAGTATCCTAAGGGAAACCAAGCCGAAATACTGCGTAGTAACATAGTTAACTGGACGGTAATAGCCAAAGGGTACCAACCTCATCACGAACCACGAATGTTACCATGCATGACAAATGAAAACCACATATCCTTAACTAGAGAAAACTCATAAATCTCATAAATTATCATGACTTCTTCTTAAAGATGAATCTTCTTAGTATGTTTTTGTTTCCCAACATGACTAAGGGTTGAAATCACCAATAAACACAGACTCTAAATCACGCACTGGCCTGAAGGGATATCATACAACATTAATCTAACAATTTGAATTAATAAACTTCTAATTTACCATAGACTGTCTTTTCTACACTAATTTTTGTCCAATACAAGTAAAGGATAAAGTAGAGAACTTTTCTATGACACATGTCTATCTAGAGACATTCTTGGTGATACATCATCTATGACCAAGGTCATAATATTTTCCACACCTAGCATCAGAGGCATACACCTCATCCACTTCAGAAAATGGATCTGTATTTTTAGCATTTATCAAAAGTTCTCATTTTTTATGAGTGTAATACAATCATCTAAGCATATCCAATTATAATAGCTTTAGTACCTCATTCCATTTCATGTGCATTATTTAATAACATGTCTTATTTCATACATATCACGCGTTGCTACCAAATTGAGTTGAATAAGTTTTAAGACTTTTTCACTAAATCACATTATTTTGATTTAATAATCAAATATCATCAGTATGGTGCATTAAGACTCAAATTTCATGTCTTATCCACATAAAGGTGTCTTAGGCCATAAATTGACGGGTCATGAATCCAACATCTTTTATCATGATGCATCAAGACACGAACCTATACTCTTTATCCCTTTGGTGCGATAAACATGAACCCATTCTCTTACCCATATAAAGGTGTAGTAGGCCATAAATCGATGGGACATGAAGCTATTATCTTATCTTAATGAAACTATCTAAAATAAGAAGAAGGAAGTTCGGAGAAAAGGGAAAACTTATTATTTCTCTTGAATGGATGATTATAAAATGAAGAGAAATTATTATTTATGTGGAAAATTGACTTGATCCCAATGTTAGGTTTCTAAATTTTCTCTAAAAGATAGACATTCACTATAGTAGTAGTAGTAGTAATAATAATAATAATAATAATAATAATAATAATAATAATAATAATAATAATAATAATAATAATAGTATTAGTAATAATAATAGTAATAATAATAGTACTAATAATAATAATAATAATAATAATAATAATAATAATAATAATAATAGTAATAATAATAGTAATAATAATAGTAATAATAATAGTAATAACACTAGTAATAATAATAGTACTAATAATAATAATAATAATAATAATAATAATACTAATAATTAAAATAGTAATAATAATAGTAATAATAATAGAAATAATTATAGTAATAATAATAATAATAATAATAATAATAATAATAGTATTAGAAATAATAATAGTAATAATAATAGTAATAAAAATAATAATAATTATAATTATAATAATAATAATAATAATAATAATAATAATAACAATAACAATAATAATAATAACATGTCACGACCCAAAACCGAGCCGCGTCTGGCACCCACACTTACCCTCCTATGTGAGCGAACCA
>NC_028642.1:10610246-10723421 GCF_001406875.1 Solanum pennellii
CACAAAGTTCAGAGAGTTAATTCTGTGGGAAGATTTGTGACGGTCCGTCGTGCCAACGACGGTTTGTCCTGCCATTCTGTCGTGAAGTTCAGAGAGTCGATCTCAGTACCCAAATTTTCAGATTCTAAGTGTGTTGGAACGAGACCCCCTCGACGGTCCGTCGTGCCCACGACGGTCCGTCGTGAAATCCGTCGACCCTGACAGTTATTACCAGAATAAATTCTACTGCTCAAAACAACTAAACAGGTCGTTACAATTTTTGAATAAGAGTAATTTTTCCTTGACAAACTTGATGTCCTAGAAATCGAACATCAGTTTGAAATAAACTCATTTTTGATTTAGAGATAACTAAACCATTATGTATAACAATTTTCTTGAAAATCTCAAGATGCTTAATATGAGATTCAAGAGTTTTTGAATAAACTAAAATATCATCAATATAAACAATTATAAAATCCATATATGGATTAAAAATATCATTGATAATCTTCTGAAATTCAGACGGCGCATTTGTCAAACCGAATGGCATAACATTCCATTCATATTGGCCAAAAGGAACATTGAAAGCAGTTCGATAAGTATGTTCCTGAAAAATCTGAATTTGCCAATATCCTGAATTTAAATCAAATTTAGAAAATATATTAGCATCATATAACCTTGATAAAAGATCTTTTTTATTTGGAATAGGATATCTAATCCATTTTAAATTTTTGTTTAAAGGTTTATAGTTTATAATTAACCTGGGAACACCTCTTTCTTGTTCTGCAGCTTTATTTACATAAAAAGCAGTTCAAGACCAAGGAGATTTTGAAGGCTTTATCAATCCTTTATGTAATAAATTATCAATTTCTTTTTTACAAAAATCCACTAATTCAGCATTCATTTTGCAGGGGCGAGATTTAGTGGGAATATCATTTTCAGAAAAATTATCTTCATATGGCAGAGTAACAATATGCTTTTTCCTGTCCCAAAAAACACTTGGATGGTCTGCACAAATGTCAGCTGCCATTTTCCCAGAAATCAATTTAATTTTTTCTTGTATTTTAGCTGATTGAATAGATTCTGAAATATTCATGCTATAAATTTCCATTTGTAAAAAATCAATATGTTTCTGCTTTAAATGGATTAAAGAGTTAATATGTCTAGTGATTGGTTCAGTTATAAATTCAAAGTTAGTGGTATGACCATTATAATTCGCTGAAAAACCTTTTGCATTTAAATTTGAAAAAAGATAGATAGCATTTATAAAAGGAGTTCCGAGAATTATCGGAGGATGTAATTGATTTTTAACTAAGAAGAAAAAATGACGAATACAGACTTTACTCTGACAAATACAAGTATTAGACAACTTATACTTTATGTCTAAAGCATGATTAGATGAAGATTTAACAATATGAGTTGTTTTTTCAAAAAATCATGAAGGAATTAATCCTTCCTGAATGCAACTAACATCTGCACCACTATCAATCATAGCAATACTAGTTACTTTGAAATCATTATTAACTAGAATGGTACAATTAATATACCAACGATGCGCAGTAACAATCTGCATCATTCCAAGAAAACTATTAGGCTTAGAACTAAGAGATTCATTTATCTCTTCGTCTACAACTGCCTTACCTTTGTCAGTAAGATGAGTCGAAGAAATATCTTTTTCATTTTCTTACTGTGAAAGTCTATGATTTTTAATCATTTGATTTTGTTTTGAAGATTTAATCTCTTTTTTTAAGTTTTCAACTTCATGTTTCAAATCATCAAGAGAAGTATCTCTGGTTTGACAATATCTTGCCCTTTCTTTTCAAGACGAGAAAAGACTTCCTGGAAAGAATAAGGGCTAGGGTTATAATTTAAAGTTTCACTCTTCTTTGGTTTTTCAAAAGATTTTGAAGAAGAAGCCATTTCCAAAATTTTATTTCTAAGATCTTCATTAGAAATATCTTTTAAAAGTTCAATGACATTATCATAAGATATCATATGAAAATTGAAGTCTGTAAATTGAGACTGTAATTTATCTAAATTTGATTCTTCTATTTGATACTGTATTTTATAAAATTCATCTTGTTTGCAGACACAAGTATCACCTGTACAATTGACACACTTATTAGTAGCATCAGATTTATCATTATCATTATTAGAAGAATCGAACTATAACTAGAAGAACCCGAATCTGATTCGTATAAAAGCTCATAAATTTTTTCTTCTGTTGAATCATCCAATTCCAAAGCTTTAAGCTTTTCTGCCTTGCCGTTTGAGGCAAGATGGCCAAATTTCTCACATTTGTAACATTTTATATTCTTTAAATCTCTTTTAGAGAAATTTCTGGCAAATCTTGTTGCCTTCCTAGAAGCTTTCTTAGCTTCCTTCTTTTCCTTATATCGTTTTGAACGATGACGCTTTTTGTATTTCCTCTTTTGATCTTCTTCGATAGAAAAAATCTTTTGATTGGGATTAGAAGATCCTTCAATCCCAAATTGTGCACAAAAGTCTCCTAATTGAGATCTTTCTGACATTTTGATTTCTCTTAATTTGTTGAGCTAGCTTAAGCTCATTACACAAATTTAATCCTTCCTGAGTATAAGTCCCTATTAATTTTCCATAAGTTAAAGTATCATAAGGAATCTCTGTATGATCCCCTCTTAGAGTTTTCTTGACTCTTTCCACAAACACGGGAGGAAGACCATCTATAAATCTGACTTTCCAATAACTTATTTTACTTTCTGGTGAATCCATGACCCTTCTTAGGAAGATATCTTTCTACCATCTGAATTCTCCTAAGTATCTACACTTAAGACCATTTATCAGAGTTCTATAGTTTTATTCTGGTTGGAAAATCTTCCATTAAAATGTTCCAAAATTGTGAGGACTAGGGTATAAACTGCATTCTCAGTCTTTTGACTAGTTATATTTTCAGCTGGTTTTCCATCTTCACCAATGACTATTTCTCTTTTTATCTCTTCTTTATATGTATTTGTAATGGCATACCTTTCTTCGGGAGATAGAAAATTATCCCACCATCCTTGAAGTTGACCTGTAAATCCTGCAATAATCATCTTACAGGTAGCATGGTCAGAATTATTATTAGTATGCCTGCAAATAGACGTATACATCAGCATTCGATGTACCATAATGTAAACTTGTCGATTTGTCAAAGCATCCAGATTCCATTCATAAACCTCATTTCCACTGTATGACGTGTTACTTTGATTCCATTCTCTTTCCTCTATTAAGACATCTTCAGGAGTTGGACGAGGGTAGTAATAAGTCATCATAGAAGGGATAGTAGCATAGCCACCTTTACCAACAATCTTTTGTTGATTATGATAACCAGATTTAAACCTTCTAGAATTAATCTCAGAAGTTTGTAAATTATTATTTTCAGAAAATTGTCCTTCAATTTTATTAATATCTAAAATATCATTTGTAAAATCAATGGGTTTAGTACTTAAACCAGAAAGTTTCTTATCAATAAGACTTTCTAAATCACTGAAAGTTTTTACTTTAAAATAAGTAGTATCAATGGGACGCTGGATATGCGTTGGTACAACATTTAAAGGAGTTTTAGAAGTAGAAGCAACATTTTCTTGAGGACTCCTTTGAAATTCTTTTACCAAAATAATTAATTCATCTAATTTTTTGTCAAGAGAACTAATATGTTCTCGTAAGACTTTAACATACAGACTCAAATAATTATTTTGAGCAATTAAATTATTAATTTCAGTAATAGTGATCTGGGCAACATCAGTTTGGATAAATTTTGAAATGCTGAAAAAGTTAGCCCAGTATTATTAGGCAATATAAACGGAGATTGCGGAGAATAGATGGCCTTAGTAATAGAACCATCACTTTCTTTAAAATTTCTTTCAATAACTTTGATGTATAACGGTAAATAAGTTGTTATAAACCAGGGTACAAAATAAATAATTTTATTATGTAAAGCACAAGTTTCATAAAAATCTTGCGATATATTGTTTAAATCATCTTGGCTATAAGTCTCAAAAACCATGTTCTAAACTTGTTCCATTTTTTTATTTTGAAATTCATCTTGAATATGTGTTCTTGCCAGGGATCCTGGACTAAAATCAATTTGGTGACTCATCATAATTCAAATACTGTTTAGATCCGACGTCTTATTAACGTCAAAGTCCATCTCAGATGGAGTTGGTTCTAATTCAGACAACCTTTCTGCTGCCTGCACAATATTTGTGTTAGGGTCAATTCTTACCCTTTCTACCATTCTATCACTCATAGTATCACTTAAAGTGTGCAAAGATAAATGTCTACTTCTAGCTGATCCGTAAGTACGAATATCAGGATTAATAGGGGAAATATGTTGTATATCCGGCAAAGCTCTATAACCAGGAAATGATCACCTATTATAAATAGGAAGTTTCTCATTAAACTCAATACAAATTTTTCCGTCAGGATTTTGAGTAATATGAGAATATTCACTATTAGTAGCTTCATCAGCTGCCTGCCTCTGAGAAATAGCCGAGTTTAAAATCCATTTATCTGGAAAATTAATTTCTTCCCATTTAATAGGTCTTCTAGTGGTAATCTTGGATTTTATAAAATTAGTTTCAACCAAGATAGTTTCATTAGATTTATCAAATAATTTACATTTAGGATTTAACGTAGATAATAGAGGAAAGAGATTGGAATCAAACTAACACGTCATACAGTGGAAATGAGGTTTATGAATGGAATCTGGATGCTTTGACAGATCGACAAGTTTCCATTATGGTACATCGAATGCTGATGTATTCATCTATTTGCAGGCATAATAATAATAATTCTGACCATGCTACCCGTAAGATAATTATTGCAGGATTTACAGGTCAACTTCGAGGATGGTGGGATAATTTTCTATCTCCCGAAGAAAGGTATGCCATTACAAATGCATATAAAGAAGAGATAAAAAGAGAATTAGTCACTGGTGAAGATGGAAAACCAGCAGAAAATATAACTATTCAAAAGACTGAGGATGAACAAGTGGCGATATACTTCTGAAACCAAAAGAATAAGTGGTCATAATGTGACATAGTGCACTAACAATTCTCTTATCAATTTCAACAATACACTTACTAATATTATATGATTTTACTTATTTCCTTAATCATTACATCATCATCATTTTCCAATTGACAATTAATGCTTGTCCCCTAATTTCCACTAGTAACAAGATATGTATATATACCCTTCTTCAATTTTCTTTTCTAACAACAAATAATAATAACATAAATTCTCACCTATCCACCTATATACATAAAATAATTATGGAGTTGGCGAAGTTTTACCTGATGTTATAAGTGGACGGTTTCGTGTCACGCCGTCTTCTCTTCGTTCTCCCTTTCCTTTTTTCTTTTCTTTTTTCTACAGATTATTTACTACCCTAATTATTAAAAGACTAATTATAATAATAGTAAAAGTGGTCCACCTTAATTCTAATGTTATTTTTCTTAACCACCAACTAAATAACTATTAAAAACTACCCTTCTAAATTAATAATTATAATTACGAATAGTCCAAAATAGCCATTTAGAATTTATCGAAAAATATTCTGTAAAACAAAAAGCTCTAGTACTCAAAACGACCAAAAGGGTCGTTACACTTATTCAGTTGGAACTTCACATACCCTCTCTCCAATTCGACTAAGGCACCCCTAGTAGCAAGGAATGGTCTCCCTAATATGATGGGAACCTCAAAATCAACCTCACAGTCAAGTATCACAAAGTCCGACGAAAAAATAAATGACTCCACTTTCACAAGGACATCTTAGAGAACACAAATTGGCTTCTTCAAATCAGCCATGAGTAGACGAATCACAGTCAGTTTTGGAGCCCCCATCTCCTTATAGATAGACAATGTTATTAGATTAATGCTAGCACCCAAATCACACAAAGGATTCACAAAATGCAACATCCCAATGGTGCAAGGAATAGTGAAATATCAAGTATCCTCTTTCTTTGGCACTAGTGACCGCGTAGAAATGACACTACAATGTTGTAATCATTCATCATCCTTAAAACTTACATTCTTCTATTTGGTCACCAAATCCTTTATGAACTTTGCATACCCATGTTTTTGCTCCAAAGCTTTTATTAACAGAACATTGATGGAAAGTATTTTCAGAATAGTAATGAAGTTGCAGTATTTTCCTTCTTTGGTCTTCTTCACCAATCTATGTGGGAATGAAGGTAGAGATATAGGCATGGGAACAACTTTTTGGGTCATTCGACTTCTTTCTCTGTAGCATTTTACGACTCTCTAGTAACCTTAATGTCTTTAACAATTTGTTATTTCACAACTTCAACCTTAGACACCATAGGAGGGTCAATGTTCCGTTTACCTCCAAGAGTAGTGATTGCCATACATTGTCCATCATTCTTCAGATTCTTGATGGTGTTACTTGGAAGTGTTCCAGGTTGGCGTGGTTTCAAATTAGAGGCTAACTAGCTAAACTGCTGCTCGATTTGCTTGATTGACACAACATGGCATCAATATTTTGATCAATTCCACACAAGTCATATTGCATATCTTTCTCATTCTCATATGTTGCATCAAACCTCTTCATCAACTTTTACATCATATTCATAATATGCGACATACTACAACCAACTTCTCTATTACCAGATTCTCTACAGGTGGAACTTAGGGCCTACTCGATCGTTCTTGTTTCCATAGTTGTTCCAGTTGTAGTTGTTATCATAATTGCAGTTCCCATCCCAAACATAGTTTCCCTCACAGTTGTAGTTGCCGTAGTTCAAGACTTGATTCCCTTGACCTTGGCGTTAATTATTCGAGTTGGAGACTTGGGATTTTGTCCGTAACCCCCGTCTAATCATTCACCAAATATGCATCTTCCTCATAGTAACATTCCTCAACTGGTGATGGTGAAGCTCTAGTTAGGTAGTTTACCACATTCACATTTTCTACACCTCCGCTTACATTCTTTAATGCCTTACCTAATTATGTCCTCATTTGAGTCATCTCGTAATAAATGTCATCATTTTCTTGATTTGGAGCAGGTTGGACCGCAAACGTGTTCCTTATAGTATTAACCTTTCTAGTACTACATTCCTTATTATTTTGGGAAATCTTCTCCAATTTATCAGTGATCTCCTCAAAAGTGCACTCACAATATGAACCTCTTGCAAAAGTATGAAGCACAATTCTTCTATAGTCATCATGTCCTCGGTAAAAGTACTCCTTTAGTGACTCATCTTTAATGTGGTGATTAGGAACACTTCTAATGAACGTAGTGAACCTATCCCATGAACTGCTTACAGACTCTCTATGTAGTGTTACAAAGTTATTCCGTTTATCCTAATGATTCAGCTGCTTAGACATCGGAAAATACTACGTCATGAGAACCTTATGCAATTAATCCCATGTATGAATTGAATTGTATGGAAGCTTTGAAAATCATATTGTAGCATCACCAATCAATGAAATAGGGAAGACACTTAAAGCTATAACATTCATATCCAATTCCGGTTTCCCCATACAACTCTTGTAGACACTTCTCAATTTAGCCATGTGACAATGCGGATCATCCAAATCTAGAGTAGCAAACAAACTTCATGCAGAAAGCAGTTGCATCAGACTGCAGGTTACCACAAATGTATGCCTCGAGGTAGAGGTGTTCGAACATTGGTCCCTCGGATTGACTGTATTATAGTCTACCCGGTAGTTATCACGATACTTTGGTGTTGGCGGATGCCTCACACTTTCTTGGTTCCTGAGTAGATTATCACAAAGAATAGAAGCGACCAAATCGACAACACTAGTAGGCTTCAACTGAACACCATACCCTAGACCCTCTACGACTATATTGTTTAGTAACCCTTGTTTATTCATTCTCCTAAAAGTCTTATTCAAGTTTGGATCATAAGGGTTCAAAGGTTCACCTTGACTTTGTGTACTGAGGATACACTAGAGTAGAAACCTCTAGAAAACAAAAATAAAAGAAATACATAGAATCAAGAAATACTTAAAAAAAGTTTAATAATGTAGTTAGACTTGATCTAAAATCTGTATTCCCTGGTAGCGGCGCCAAAATTTGATACGCACAAAAATTATAAACGGTCATTGTCAAATAAATAACCCAACTTGTTGGTTGGGGTCGATTCCAGGAGAAATATGGTTCAAACTTAAACTTAACCTACTATTATATCTGTTTAGTCAAACTATTTTCGAGACAAATATATAAAAAGAGGGGGGGGGGTTATAAGTAGAAAATTTTGATTAATTAACAAGTAGAAAAGATTTAAACTTTCAGGTATCAATATAAGAGAGAAACTAGGTTGTATGTATTCCCCACAAGCTCTTAATACAATAATCCTAATAATAGTAATCATTTCCTAGTGATTTACATGCAAAGTTGGAAAGTTAGGTATCCCTAAGTGACTGGTCCTCCAAGTAGGGATTTCACCTCGCACCTCGGTCTAGCTACGAGTGTATGCTTTACAAACCCTTACCTTTACCCTAGATTTGAAATCACAACAATGTATAGTGAAGCTTTCACGCTTCCAGAAATTTACATTAGACTATTAGATAACATCCACTAAATCTATATTGTTAGTTCTTTTCTTATTAACTACCTCTCTGGTCCGTCAAGTAATAACGAGGCAAGTTCTAATGTGTGCATCTTTAAAAAGACTTCTAAGTGAGAATTAACATACATGTATAAAAACTATTCAAGAATTACTTAATTATTAGTCATACTTTGTTAATTGCTCATGGTTCCCACAACCCTAGGTATGAACTTAGCTACTCATGCTTGAAAGAACACAGTTCATAATTGGGTAAAATAAAATATGAACTTACAAGTAGAATCGAAAAAACCCGAAATCTTCAATTGAAATTCAAAAAGAAAATTGTATTAAATGAATTTTGGAAATCAAATTGCTGAAGTTTACAACTTAATTCGCAAAATGCCAAAAAAAAAAGATTTTACAATAATGTCTAACCCCCAAAACGAGGATTACAACTCATACTTATAGAAAACAAATCCTAAATAAAACAACAAGCAAAATAGTGAAATAACTAGATGGACGCGTTTCCAAATGATGCTTTGACCTATGGACTGTGGGTCGACCTACGGTTCGTAGATCCCCTCTGGGAATCAACACTTACACAATTTTCATGAGGCACTGGCAACTTCAACTTTCTTATCTTGATCAATGGACGTGAAGGACAAATGCTGGGTCAACCTATGGTCCATTGTCTTGCTCCATGGTTCCACGCTGGTCAGACTTCCCTCATGGTCCACCTATGATGCATCACCTATGGTCTGTGGCTCGTGTTATGGTTCATCATGTCAGTCCGTGGTTTGAGTTCAGAAACCCTTTTCTCGGACATGGACTTACGATTGCCCAACCACGGCACGTCAGTAGACCTACGGTGAATGGGTGGCTCCTTTGGTGATCACTTATGCTCTATTTCATCTCGCATCTTCATCAACTGTAATACAAGGCTATTTCCTATAAACATGATACATAAAACATTATTTCTAATACAAACAAGTCCAAGACGCACACGAACTCAAAGTGAAGCGCATAAAAAATACCATAAAATCACGGTATATCTACACCCTCAAGTTAAACTTGTTGTTTGTCATGAAGCGACACATTAACACTCTAAAAGACACTTATGTAGAAGCAAACATACAAACTCAAACAATCACATGGCCTTTTCAATCCATTCCATTTCCTTAATTCAAATCTTTTCAGTTAGACTCACTACGCTTTGTTCCTCAATCAAAATACTTGGGAATCAAGGGTTTTAAATCAATTATTGGCACAATAAGCATTTGAGGACATTAAATCTATCCTAATAAATCCTAATTGAGTCAAAATCATGGACTCATCATACACCTAGGTTGATAAACATCGATGGAGGTTCTCACTTTTGTAATAAGAGTTATTTAAGGCGTTACTAGAGAAATATGGAGTTCTTCACAATGAATCCACTCCTTACCTTCCACAATCTAGTGAGAAAGTTGAGGTGTCGAATAGAGAGATAAAGCAAATCCTTGAAAAGACTATGAACTCCAAAAGAACTGATTGGTCAAGAAGGCTTGATGACTCTCTATGGGCCTATCTCACCGCATTCAAGACTCCTATAGGTATGTCCACGTACCAACTTGTATATGGGAAGTCATGTCATTTTCTTGTAGAGCTAGAGCATAAAGCAATATGGGCTCTAAAGAAGTTGAATTTTTATTGGGGCGCCACATCGAGTAAAAAACTTAATGACATGAATTAGCTTGATGAGTTTCTCCAAGAATCATATGAAAGTTAAGCCATGTTTAAAGAAAAGATAAAGAAGTATCATATGACCAAAAAATTGAAAAACATGAATTTATTGTGGGTGATTTGGTGCTTTTATCAAACTCAAGGTTTTGCTTATTTCTTGGCAAGCTCAAGTCCAAGTGGACTGGACCGTTTCGATTCATGAAAAGTATTTCCACATGGAGCATTCGAGCATGAGAACAAGGAGGGAACAAGGTTAAAAGTGAAGGGGCAAAGAATGAAGGTCTATACGGGGAAATCAGAGAGTGCGCAACAAGTGATTGATGCCTATTATCTTAATGAAGATTGAGTAATCAAGGTGTCTATGTCGTTTCGTGATGTTAAAATCAAGTTTTTCTTGGGAGGCAACCCAAAATTTACAATCTAGCCAATTATAGGTTTTACTTTTTGATAAATGACTTTTTTTTGTTCTTATTTATTTTGTAGCTCTTTCGATAGGTGTTTATTTCTATGTTTTCTACATAAAAATTAGGGTCCTTGTCTAAAAAGTGTCCTGAAATGTAAAAATAAAGTCCTAATGGTTTCTATGTGTGCAGGGATGAAAAGCCAAAATCTGCTAAAAAAAGTTGTGCAGTGGTCTACGGACCCCATCCATGGTCCGTTAGTCAATCCATGGACCATGGATCGTTCCTGTAGGTTCAAGGTTAGTTTTCTATTTTTTCCAAGTATTAGAATAACCTTCGAACAAGACATACAGTATGTAGGTCGACCCACGAACCATCAACAAGATATAGTTGATCTAAAGTTAGGGTTCTACATGACCCAACCCAGACCTCAAATAATATAACCCTTCACATTAAAGAACATTCCCCATATAAAAAATTACCTCCCAACCGTTTTCAACCCACAAAATACCAATATTCCTAAGTAAATTCCCCCAAATCACCCCTAAATCAATTACCAAAACCTCATACTGATGTTTGTGTAATCAACAACATAATTTAAAGTACAAGTGTCTATGATCGTGCAATCGTATAGTAACCCAACCAAGGGTTGGGGTCGTTTCCATAGGAAATGGTGGTGAGAATTAATAGAATAGTAAAATTACAATCTAACTAGTTGTAGATAAAAACTTTGTCGAATAAAAAATATTAAATCAAAAATAGGTGATGCAAGTGTCAAATATCAAAGGTTTTTTTTTTCACAATTAGTAAAATCAGCGAAAATTAACAAGGACATCTAAGCAATGAAAGGGCGAATTCTTGGGATGTGGTGGAAATACAGGTTAAGCTACATCGTTGGGTATATGCTTTCGATAGGAGATTTATAGAATAATTATGACTAGGCTAAGATTTAAATAGGAATAAGTTCTCTATTGAGAAACTTACCCCGTTTCAAATGGGTTCCACTTGGATGCCCTCTTAACTCATAAAGACCAGCCTACGCCTTACCCGATTAATTCCCTCAAGATGATTGTGTTGGAATGAGACTAGGTCTCACTCTCTCGAGATGAGCCTCATGTCAACTCACTCCCACCGTCCATCAATTCAATAGTCTTAGTTTCGCGACTTGTCTCTCGAGCAAGCTGAAAACACATATATGAACATGTATTTGCAACTAATGTAGCGACCCTCATAATGAACTAGGCTTAACTAGATCATTGTATGTGATTCATGAGTTAATAATGTTTTAAAGTAATGAATTTTAGCATTTGAGGTTAGTTTCATAAGTTTGAAAGTCAAATGTCAAGGGACGACCAAGACGTTTGACGACTAGACGTGTATGTGCTTTTGTGTGTTCTAGTGTGCCTTTGAATTTTTCGTGAGTTGTTCGGTGTCTAAAATTGTTTATGAGCATCCTAATAGATAGATGACCATGTTTAGTGTTTCAACGTCCGGGCACGACACACCTAGGACCCACGAGGGCCCTAGAGGAGGACCCCATCTCCTACCCTGAAAGCTGCCAGGCAGCCTCCTAGACAGTGTCAAATGTCGAACCAAATGACGGCCAGTCGACCAAACGACAGATCGTCGACATGGTACATCGATTGGACCTGCAGGCCTTCACATTTTTGAGCCTCTGACCGAAATCACGAAGCCCTATTGAAGGAATGTGGTAAATTGTAAGAGTTGCGGGTTGCCTTCTTGTGTGGGTAATGATTCATAGTTGTCCTTGTGTTGGATTGAAGTTCTTGTGTAGGCTTACTCTTAAGGATGGTTTATGCTAGAAAATGGTGGAATCCATATAGCTAGATGTTTGGTTCCTAAATGAATCTAGCTTAATAGGTGGAAATAGAAAGTGTGAATTTTTATTCCATGAGCTTGAGTTATGTGGTGTGTATCTCAACTTTAACAGAGCATGATATACATCTCTTTTTAGATTTTTATTTTTGAATTTAAACTTTGCTTTATTCAAGTAACTCCTTTCAATAAATCACAAAACTACAAACACAGAATCTGAACATTAGTATGAAAATACAGAAGATGTAGCATTGAAAATTATCGTGAACTAAAACCTTACAATTTTTGTTCCTTGGTGAACCATGTCCGCGACGCGGACTGGTAGTGCAATTTGGCTGCTGCTTTGGCAGCTTGTTATCCAATAGTTGGAGTCCCCTTGTAAATGAGGAGATGTTAAGAGGGTTTGTCTAAATTTGAATCCTAAGAGGAAGGTGTTATGCTTGACTAGTAAGGTTGATTGTTAGTATTGATGTTCATGAGTTAGGTTTGTATGAGTTCCCACCTTATAAGAGGTATAGTGGGTTATGAAGTATGAAACCTTGATGATGCTTGGTAAGGGTCCTAATAAGATTTTGATGAGAATGAATAAAGGAACCAATCCGGGATAAAGGCCCGGTAAGTCATAGCTCCTTATGGTTGTTTTGATTTGTTGCTAGATGGGTTTACCCTAAGTGAGGGAGAATGAGTTGAGTATCAAGGTTTTAGATACCTTTATCTTTTCCTTCTATTCCTACTCAAGCTTAAGACCGAAATAGTTAGTAGTTTGGTTATGTTTTGGAGTGTTACATATGAGTATAAGTTGCATGTCTCCTTATGTTATGAATGTTAAGAATGATATGATGTTTTGCTTTCTCTTGATGATATCATGGTTACATGGGAAGGTTGGAAGTTAATCTATATTTCTCATGTCAATGTGTAGCTAATGATATTTGCATTAATTGCTTCAAAGTTGTTATGTTTATGTGCCAATGTGTGATTTGAAAGTTATTACATGTTGAGCTGTATAATGATTTGTTGAGCATGGATTATGTTGTATAAGTTAGTTCCTCCATAAATTAAATGAAAATGATGAAGAAAGTGTGCACATTGAATTGTGGAAATAGTTCTAAATTTTCTTGTGTTGCTTAGAGTGCTTAATGATATGAAGTTGTTTTTCCTTGTAAATTTCGTGCATTGAATATGAATGTTATGTCCATGATGATATGTACGTTATAAGTTGCTAGTTGAGTCCTTGATGTCCTTGAAAGTGTTTAGTATCATTCGAGAATGAATGTTTTTCTTAGTGGGGGAGAATGTAGCGACCCTCACAATGAAGTAGGTTGAATTAGAGCATCACATGTATTTCATGAGTTAATAATGTATTAAAGTAACGAAATTAAGCATTTGAGGTCAGTTTAATAAGTTTGAAAGTCAAACATCAAGGGACGGCTAAGACGTTCGACGACTAGATGTCTATGTTCTTGTGTGCGTTCTAGTGTGCCTTTGCATGTTTCATGAGTTGTTTGTGTCTAAAATGGTTGGTAAGAACTTTAATACCTAGATAACCATGTTTAGGGGTTTAAAGTCTGGGTATGACTCCACCTAGGACCCGCGAGTGGCCCTAGAGGAGGACCTCATCTCCTAGCCTAGAAGCTGCCAGATAGCCTCCTAGACAATGTCAAACGACGAACCAAACGACGACCAGTCGACCAAACAATGGCTTGTTGACATGGTCCTTCGATTGGACCTGCATTCCTTCACATTTTTGAGCCTATGACCCGAACCACGAAGCCCCATTGGTGGGAAGTTGTGCAAACGATGGTCCGTCGTTGGTGGGTGTGGTAAGAGTCTACAATCTGCCTGCAACTTCGGCCAAGCTTGGGGTGATTTGGTAAATCACCCCAAGTCTTTTAAAAGGTATGGACGGTTGTTTTGAGTGTTTAGGTATTTTTAATTTAGTTTATACTCCTAAACCCTAAGTTAGACTTTATTTTCATAAGTCAAAACCCCTCCTTCAAGAAAAACTCTCTCAAAACCCCATTGAAGCTTGAACTCAAGGTAGAGCTTGGATTGAATGTTTTGGGTGATTTCATCACCAAATCTCGTGGGTTTCTTAATATTAAGGCATGGTAGTTCATCCTTGATTCTTCTTTCATTTAAAGAGCCAATCCAAAGACTTTTCAAAAAGGTTTCAAATTTCCTAAATTCTTCTATTTTGAATTCTAAGCATGGGTATTTGCATGAAAATATTTTAATGAATGAAATATGATATTTTCAATTCTAGTTCATTATTTTAAGTTCAAAGCCCCAATAAACCCATGCTCATGCAAATTCTCAACTTTTGACTTATGAGTGAGTTTATCGTATATGATTAGATAATGTTAGGATTCTTTTTCCTTATGTTGAATTGTGAATATTTATGACATTTACGCATTATTATCATGATTTATTGGAAATATTAAGAAAAGGTGACCAAGACTTGGATGAAGGGTAAGTTGGTTTATATTGCTTAGTTCTTATTGAATTGATCTTGAGTAGTATGGTCCACCTTTAGTGGCGGTGTTTACTTGAAGTATATCAATATATGTGTGTATTGTGATTATGGCCTTGGAGGCATTGAATGTGTATTAAGGAGATGTTATAATGTATATGAATGATATGTCTACAGAAGTTGAAATGTGTATCTTGAAATATGCTATGTCTAAATGAGGTATGTGAATGTGAAGCATGATAGTGTGTGAAATATGATGAATGTAGTATGATCATGTTTAGAAGTCAATGTTATTAATATGGGGATTATGTGAGAGGTGTTCTCACATATACTCACACATATACTACGAATAAAATAATGAATTTATGAATGTCAATGGGGGATTGTAGGATAGACATTCTTCGTGAGTAGAGATGAAATGTCTAGACCATTCCCTACTATTACTAAAAAACTCTAGCAATGCAAAGGGGGATTTTGGGGGTGAAAGCTCTTCGTGAGTTGAGATGAAGATTTTTGTAGCAACCTCACTACTACCAAGAGCTTTCCACGAAAAGTTGGAGGTTGGATAATTTTCATGAGTTGAGATGTGGTATTCAAAAGTAACCTCTAGGGATAAGTACTCTTTTTTAGTTGAGATGAGGTACTAAATTGTTATCCCTTAACCTATAGATAATGAATGTTTAAGACTCCGTGGGCGAGTTATGCTTAGCACCGAGAGGATTGGAAGAAGGGGTAGGTACACTTCGTGAGTAGAGATGTTGTATCCAATGCACCTCTTAAAATGAGTACTCTTCGTGAGTTCAAATGAGTTACTCAGAAGAAATATCCTTATACCTTAACTACGCTCCTGGATAGGTATAACTATTGGAGATCCATGTAAAGGCTATGAGAATGACCCTACCTTAGGAAAGTGGGGATTCCTCATCCGTTAGGGGTTAATACCGGGATTCCATGTCTAGATCTTATGGTCTATGTCGGTTAAAGCTAGCCCCCACAAATGAATGTAATGAACTAAGTCTTCTTAAGGGTGTATTACTTAGGATAGGTTGGTTTGAGACGTCATCTATCCATTGCACCAATAGGCATTTGGAGGGAGTCTTGGAGTGTCCTTATATGAAAATGTATGAATCGGTTACTATGTAATGATAATGAAGTAAGTTGACTTATGTCTAATTTTAGTGAAGCATGTTGATGTTATGTCTAAATCAATTGAAATTTATGCAAATGTGGAATTTGATGTGCCTATTATAGGGTGATTCCTAAGGAGAACTATGGCGGGAGTAGTAGTATCGGATGCTACTTTCACATTCCACAAAGTGTAACTTGGGGGTTGTCTTGGAGGATGGTCTTTATGTGAAGTTCTTAAATATATATATGTTTCCTCTAATATCTTTAGTAATAGATGTTGACTTGTTGAATTGAAATGAAGCATGCTTATCTTTGATAGTCTTAAGGATCTATTAGGTGTGTATTGAAGAGGTTTTATGGTCAATTTCTTCATGTCTTACCTAAGTGAGTCTTAGGATAACTTTGGATAGGAAGGTATAAATGATAAATGGATTACTTGGTGAATATGACTATATGTTGAAGTTATGGAAGTTTTACCTTGTTTTCTAAATGATGACTTGTGTGATTCTTGTAACTTGATTCATGAAGGTTTTACTAAAATATCATGAAAGGTTTATTTCAAATAAATGTCCTCTTTAGCATGTTTTTGCATAATGTCATACTTAGTACAATGTTTTTACTAACTCCATATTCTCCTATATATTTCTAAAAGTATAGTTGGAAAGTAAGGGAAGGTTCTTAGAAGGCAAGACTTGGTAAGTTGATTCTCTTAAAATTGGTATGTCCTCTATGTTCGAGGATATAGACTATGTTTCTTTTAGTTTCCTCTTCTAAGACTTGTATAAGACTCAATATGTTTTCTTTCAATGTAAAGGGTCGTTTCCCTATGATATTAAGAAGTGTCTAAGTTGGCTTCTGATGATGAGACTTGTTCCTTAGTCTTTATAAAAGAGTTTCTTATTAGTTATGTTGTGAAAAGTTTTAATTCAGCAGTACTTTCATACCTATGTAATAAATGATAGCTAAGAGGCTTGTCCAAGACCTCTAGGAGGTCGTCGACGCCGTTAACTTCTAGGGGGTGCTCCCCGGTTTTTATAAACTTTGTACAAGAGCATAAGTTTTTGAGAAATAGTTTAGGGTCCAAAGTCTCACAAGCCATGTCTAGTAGAGTCTTGTTTGTCCGTATGAGTCGCGACACATCTATGAGTGAGATGCTACAAGACAATAGAAGTTTCACTTTCTTCATTACTATTGTGTGGTGCCATAGAGCTTAACTCCATATGATATCTCTCTTATTTCCCTTGTCCGGTGGTACTCAAGATGTTATTTCTTGGAAGATAAGATGTCTCAAGGCTTGATGGAGAAAAAGGTTAGTTTTGATGCTTTTTGTAGTTTTATGACTAGATAAGTATATTGACGGCCTGTTCTAGCAATTCGTCGATGGTAACAGAGACTTGGTTTTGGATCTGTCTTGAATTTTGACTAAGTGTAAACCAACGGCACCAAAAGATCTAACTTCTTCCAATCGATGGCTCGTCGTTGGTGCTCGTGGTTGCACACTGTGAAATGGGGCAGTTTTGGGGTTAATGGATGGGTCCTCCTCAACGACCCCTAGGGTGGTCCTTGGGGAGTCGTACCCAAACATTTCGACCCTAAATACCCTATAACACATTTTAGTACCTTTTTACCAAATTTCACTAATTTTAAACTCTTTAAACCCCATGAAACATGCGCAGGCACACTAACACACATTTTATAATTCATCGAACGTCGCGGACGTTCTTTGACGTTTTGACTCTAACACCTCCTAATTAGTTTAAATACATTATTTTAAGCTTATAAATAGTGTTTTGAGTCTTAGATCATCATATAAGGCTCTAAAAGAAGTCATGTACTTTCGAAATGTTACATTATCCCCCCCTAAGAACATTCATCCCCGAATGACAATAAAATCTTTTCTAGGGAGAGGATGACTCAAGACTAGCAGCCCAATCAACAAATAAGAACATTAAGGGTCACAGTACATATGATTAATTTACAACTCAAATCAACACATAACCATGACATGTCACATAGCAACTCAAAACTCAACTCACCATATATAAGAGCTAAATTTAACAACAGGAGGAAATACCTTCTCATTGTCAACATGAACTCAATATAACATCAAGAGTCACTTATGTAAAAACTTCTTCCAAGGCACATTAAACATTCTTAATACCCTTTTCATGAAAAAAAACTATACACAAAATCAAAAAAAAAAGTGCACGTTAAGCAAATGAGCATAATTTATATGAAACCCATTCTAGAATGAACCTTTATCATAATTATGCACATATTAGAAAATCAAGCCAAATTCAACATTATTAGTTAGTTCATTTTAAGAGGATTACTAACCTCAATTTTGGCTAGAATTTTGAGGGAAGAGGTGAGGATAGCAGAACTTCATGTCGGCCTCGACCTCCCATGTTGCTCCCTCAACTAGGTGATTCCTCCATAGGACTTTTACGGAGACCACCTCCTTGTTCCTCAACTTCTTGACTTGGCAATAAAAATTTCCATCGGAATCTCTTCATAGGAAAGGTTCTCATCTACACCTAACCCTTCAATAGGGAGAATGGATACGAGATCACCAATACACTTCTTAAGCATGGAGACATGAAATACCGGGTAAACCGGGTCTAGTTCACTTGGTAACTCCAACTTATTAGCCACCTTCTAGACCCATTTCATTATCTCGCAGGGCCGCACATATCGGGGACTAAGTTTCCCCTTTTTTCCAAATCTCATCACCCCTTTCATGGGTGAAGATTTTAAGTAGACCTTATCCCCTACTTCAAATTCAATATCTCTCCTTCTATTGTCGGCATACGACTTTTAATGACTATAGGCCGTTTTCAGCCTATCCCTTATCAACCGAACCTTCTCTAAGGCCTCATAGATCATCTCAGGACCAAGGAGTGAAGACTCCCCTACCTTAAACCACCCAACCGGGGAATGACACCTTCTACCATAGAGTGCTTCAAAAGGGGCCATGGAAATACTCGATTGGTAACTATTATTATAGGAGAACTCAATCAACGGAAGGTGATCATCCCAACTTCCCTTAAAATCAATGACTTGAGCTCTTAGCATATCTTCTAGGGTTTGAATGGTGCACTCCGCTTGATCATCCATTTTAGGATGAGAAGCAGTGCTAAGCTTCACTTCAGTACCCAACCCTTTTTGGAAAGATCTCCAAAAACAAGAAGTGAATTGGGCACCTCTATCCGAAATAATGGACAGAGGGATACCATGCAAACTCACAATCTCGTCAAGATACAACTTTGCATACTCTTCCGCCGAATAAGTAAACTTAACGGGAATAAATTGAGCGGATTTTGTCAATCTATCAACAACAACCCATATTGAGTCATTTTGCCTACGTGTACGAGGCAAACCCACTACAAAGTCCATATTAATGTCTTCCCAATTCAAAGTAGGAACATTCATTACTTGAGTAAAACCGCTCAGATTTTGATGCTCGACCTTTACTTGTTGACAGTTTGGGCACCTAGCCGCAAATTCCTCTATGTCCCCTTTCGAACCTTTTCACTAATAGACTTATTGAAGATCATGGTAAATTTTTGTGGCACCCGGATGAATAGAATATCGGTACCCATGAGCTTCTTCTAAAATTCTACCCCTCAAGTTGTCAACATTCAGTACACACAATCTACCTTGGTACCTAAGTACACCCCCCCTTGGGAGAATGACCTATTAAGTTTTCCAAGTACCGAATCCTTCAACTCCATCAATAGAGGATCAAAATGTTGCTTAGATTTCACCTCAACCACTAAAGACGATTCAGAGTTATGATGGACCACAAAACCATAATTTGGAGAATCTTCAAACCAAAAACCCAACCGAGCCAACCTATGAACATCTTTTACTAGGTCCTTTTTACCCTCTTCCACATGAGACACGCTTCTCATGGTCATACGACTTCAAGCATCCGCAACCACATTAGCCTTGACGAGGTGGTAGAGAATACTCATGTCGTAATCCTTCAAAAGTTCCAACCATCTTATTTTCCAGAGATTCAACTCCTTTTGGGTGAACAAATATTGAAGGCTTTTATGGTCGGTAAATACATACACATGGACAACATACAAGTAATGCCTGCAGAGCCTGCTGAGAGATAAGGTGCTTACTGCACTATTCACTACCTCTACTGCACCACCGCCCCCACCACGTGAGCATGCCAAGATGCACCGGTCCAGATAGAGTGAGGAGGCTCGGGCTAGGATGAAGGAGCGCACTGAGTTTGCCGCGAGGAGAGCTTCTTTGGTAGATGAGGAGGCCCGGCAGATGAGGGCGCGTGAGTTAGC
Source organism: Solanum pennellii (assembly GCF_001406875.1). NCBI lineage: Eukaryota > Viridiplantae > Streptophyta > Magnoliopsida > Solanales > Solanaceae > Solanum > Solanum pennellii. Next base: position 10,630,648 of record NC_028642.1, read on the forward strand.
TGGTGGGGAGTCTAGCTTTAGTCTTGATGATGTTCAGAGGAGCACCACTGAGGGTGCTGACATTGCTGCGAACACTACTGATGGTGTCCCCACTACTGATGGAGCGGGTTCTGGGAAATCAGACCTTCCAACTTGTTGATCATCGGCGCTATGCGCCTCAGGTTTGCTTCACCTACCACCTTGTCTTATATTTCTTATGCATTGGGGATAGTTGCATGCTTTCTTGTTGGGGGTGGGGTAAATGGAAAGTGAGTGCTAGGATGAAGTCTGAGTAGCCCAACTCATGATCCTCTCTTAGGGTTTTCTTGCCTGTGTTCTTTTGCCCCAAGAGACTGGTTATTTTACTGTTGAACCGGCATGTTTAGTATCTTGTACAAAGTATGAATGTGAAATCTGAAGCATGACGTCTAAATACAATGATATCCCGTTCTAAAGAGATTGCTTGCATGATTAGGCGTAGTGAATGTTCAATGTGTTGCTCTAAGCATGACATAGAGATACACCATTGCATGACCCTCAATCTAACACTCATACTAGGTGTCCGAAAATCTGGTAGGGTAATGAGGTGTTAAGAGAGTGTGAGGGAAGTTTAATAGTCCACTATTGGTACCTAGCTAGAACTTGCTTGGTTAGTCCTGCAAAAAAGTACTCCGTGTTAGACAATTAGGAAAGGATCATAGGCCCTTGTTAAAATTAGCCAATCTTTAGCCTAAATAAAAGAAAACCAAATGAAATTAATCCCTTTTTGATCCAATTGATTTGAGCTTACAATGGACTTTTCTTTTCTACCCCAACTCGTCTTTTTTGGGTATAATATGTTGGCCCTGGTCCCCCCATTGGACATGTACACCTCAACTTACGCCAAAAACATAAGTTGAGGGTGGCTAATACAGAAACCAATCTCGTGTTAGCCCTGACCCAACCTTGGGTAAAACCTTACGTTTGGTAAAAAATTATGTGTCTACAATAACATAGTCATAAGATGCACATAGGACTTAGCTTCAATCCCTCATAATAATACACCTATCATCATCTCACAACCATCATATTTGTAGCATATTCATACATTAATATCTTCATCATTCATACTTCAATCAACCAGCTTTTCCAAAGATAAGCCAACAACACTACAACAGCAAGTTCGTAACCTTGAAGCTTTTACCAATGGCCTCCATGAAACCCATTCAAGTCTTAATCCCAAATCAATGATATATATCCATCAAATCAATTAGCATCATCATAGGATAGTCAATTATACAAGATCATACTCAATTACATCACCTCTATCCTAATATGACATAATTCGAGAGTTAGGGTTAGGAGAGTAGGTACATTAATGGGTTATTAAAGAACTAGATCAAAAACCAAATTAATATATGATATAAGGCAGTCCATGAAGTAATAATACAATCAACACCAATATATTAATGTATATACTCATCATCTTCAACCAATTCATCAAACAAGATCCAACATTTATGGAATTTAGGAAAGAACATGGGTCCATTGGATTATCATTTAAACAACATCAATTAACCCTTATTATACCCTCAAACAATCCTATGTAATCATAATTCATCACAACTGATCACAAATTTTAGGTTTAGAAGGAGACCCATGTATAGAGAAAAACCCTTGAATTTGGGGAATTTGAAATCATCTTTGAATGGACCTCTTGGGGAAATGAATCGCAGGAGTGAATGAATTCATACCTTGATGAAGACTTTATCCACAAATTTGAGTAGAAACCTTGAGAAATTGGTCTTTTTCTTCAAGCTTCAATGCTTCTTTGATGGAGGTTGAGTTGAAAGAGAATTTAGAGAGAAGAAAGAGTGAATTGGATTTCACTTTGGATATTTAATTTGGGTGGGTAAATGTGATACAAAACCGATCTAAAATCAATATACAACCCCCTCCCCTAAAATACCAAAAATACTCCCCATTTAATTAGACCATTTTGTGAAGTTAAACTTGACTTCAATTTTAAGAATTTTCGTCGAGAAACAAGCCGCGTCGCGTAGATGTTCCCACAAGATTTCCAAAATTAATTTTTGAGAGAGTATAGTCTGTGACGTGTCCATGACGCGGACCAAAATTTTTGATCCTTGGTGACCCATTTCCGCGACGCGGACTGGTTTCATGTATGTGTAATTTCTTACTGCCTTTGGGAGCCAGTTGGACAATTGTCTCGTACCTACACGTTTTGACCCTATAAAAATTATTTTATCTATTTAAAGTATTTTTACAATTTTTATAATTGATACGACACTCCAAGCCTTCACAAGATCTATGGACGTCCACTAGTTAAATTTCACTAGTTACCGGATGTCATGGTCGTCCCTTGATGTTTAAGTTATAATACTTCTAAATCAAGTTTATTACATTCGTCTAGGTCTGAAATTATCATTTTTCACAATGTAAGGCTCTAGTCTAGGCCATAGAGATTTTGGAGTGTTATAAACACCTTCCACGCTGTGGGGTCTTATGACATCGGATTCCATACCTATCTATTATGGTCTATGTCGGTTAAATGTTTATTCTCATCATATGGAATGTATACTTAAGTTATTGGAGAGGTTATACAATGTGTAGGTAATAGACCGGGATGCTATATACACATGGCATGAGTAGGCTTTGAAGGTACTATAGTGCGTTCCCTAGGTCTTCCAAGACCATTATGTGAAGTCCCTAAAATGTAGGAATGTCTCCTTTAGTATCTGTTGTAATGAATGTTGACTTGTTGGGTTATGTTGTAAAGTAAATATCCTTACTTAGGGTAGTCTTGAGGATAATCTAGGTGTGTATGAAGAGGTTGTATGGGCGGCCGGTTCATGTCTTACTTAGGTGGGTCTTAAGATAACCTTATGTAGAGGGTCTAAATGGTTAAATAGGTTGCTTAATGAATATGATCATATCTTGTGAATTATGGGATTATTGTCTTGTATGTTGATGATTGACTTGTATGATATCTTTTATACCTTGTTTATGAGACTTCATCAAAATAGCATGAAAAGTATATTTCAACTAAAATGTCCCTTTACATGATTTCTTGCATGGTCATCATACTTAGTGTTTAATTGTACTAATTCCATATTTTCCTCTATTTCTACAAAGTGCAGAAGTGGGCAAGTGAGGTCTAGAATTTGAAGCTTGAGACTTAGATATTCTCTCAAGATTTGGGTATGTCTTCATATGCCAAGGACAATGCTTCTCATTCAGTTTCTTTTACATTTAGAATTTTGTATAAGACATTATACTTTTCTTAGTGAAACAAAACCAATGATGTCGAGTTAAGAGAACCTTCATTCCTACAAAAATGGTGGATGTACAAATCCACAATGGATCATGTCCTTCAAAGCGCACGTTGCTTTCTACCACATCGTTTCCAAATGAATTTTTACCATAAAATTCCTCTAAGAACCGGTATGGAATTGATTCAATTATGGAATAATGAATAGTGATTGCTTGGGATTGATAGCCATATGATTGCGAAAGCTTAAATGATGATACTTTTGTACGAAGGTGTTGTGGTGAGTCATAGTGCATCGCTGAGGACAAACAACGAATTTATGTTTAGGGTGTTGATGTACCGTGGTTTCAAGGTACTTTCTATGCTTTTTCCTTAAGTTTAGTATGAGTCTAAGGCCTTTTTGTAGTAATTTTAATATATTTTTATTTGTGTTTGTAGGAAAGCTATCCAAAATGGAAATGCAGAAGACTGTACTGAAATCAGTGCAAAAGTGATGACCTACGAAGCCATCGATCGTCCGTCGACCCTTCGACGGTCTGTAGGTGAAGATCGTCGACTGGAGGTCCAAGCATTTGGAAGCAACTCAGGGAAATTTGACCAAGTGTGGGGCTACGGAAGAATTGACATTCCGTCGACTGATCGACGGACCGTCCTGGCAAATAGTCGATCAGATCAGAGATTAATCCCAGTACCCAAAGTTGAAGAAAAACTAAGTATGGAACAACGGAGGCATCGATGGACCGTGATGTTGGTCTGTCGATTGTATCAGAGAATATGCTAAGATGATGGCTGAAGAAGTTGCTAAGTATGTAACGACGATATGCACCGAAGGACCATATGTTCATTGACGGACCGTGCTGTTGGTCCATCGATTGAAACCCTAGTTTTTGGGGAAGTTGAAAATCACCTTTGAAAGGGCCTCTTGTGGAAAGGAACCTCAAGAGTGAAAGAAACCATACCTTAGTGATGATCTGCCACGAATTTGAGATGAAAACCTTGGTGAATTCATCTTCGAATTGGAGCCTAGTGTTCTTCAATGGAGGTTGAAGTTAGGGAAAGAGAGAGACTAGAGAGATGTGGGTTTTGGGAATTAATGAGGTGTTAGGTTAGTTAGTTGACTTAGGATACTTATATAGTCCTTAATTAATCAACTAAAACTGACCTAAGCCCTTATGTAATAATTGATCCATTCCCTAACCACCCCTAACTAAAACATCTTTGGACAGTGCAGTGGGATCTCAATTGACGAGACCCCGTCGACACCACGTAGCTCCATCGACTGCCTATGCTAGCAAGTCGTTGATGGTGATAGAGACTTGGTTTTAGAGCTTTCTTGGAATTTATCTAACTGTCAGCCAACGGCCCTAAACGACAGAGCATCGTCCAATCAATGAATCATCGTTGGTTCTCGTGGTTGCACACTGTCAAAATGGGGAAGTTTTGGGGTCAATGGATGGGTCCTCCTCAAGGACCTCATTCATTCATCACAAGGTCGGATATCCCCATAAATATTTTTTTTCATCTTGGACCTAGAATCTGTCATAATAATAGGAGAATACTTGTATAGTTGAGTGAACTTGAGACTATACTACTTCACACTCATACCCCCTTGGCGTAAGTTGATGAATTCTTGCATTTTACTCTACCTTAGTTCCAAGGTAAAGAACCTATCAAGGAAGTCCGTCTTGAAAGCTCCCCAAGAAATCCGGCCTTCTCTTACCGGCCTCTTATCCTTCCATTGATTATACAAAACTTGAACCACATCTTTGAGTTGATAGGCGGCTAGTTCCGCCTTTTCTTGAGAAGACACCCCCATGGCATCTAGAACCTTGACCACTTCGTCAATGAACCCTTGCAGGTCCTCCTCCACCTTAGATCCAACGAAAGTAAGGGGATTCGTCCTTGCGAAATCCACTATCCTTGATGCAATAGTCCTAGAACTCACACATCAATTCCTCACTATAGCATCCCACGCTCCTAGCCATCCACTCGAGCTGATGGCGGGTAAAGAGATCATGTATAGAAGGGACCATGTGGAGGCTCTCAGTAAGAACCCACCGCTTGACTATTAGAGTCCGATTCATGACCCCCTTTTCATCGAGCGACTTAGCATCCCTTTAAACCTGGTATTGGCCTTCTACGCACCACCAGTTGGGCTGATAAGTAATCGGTGCAGGGACGTCAAACTGGGTGCTGGGGTAGAATCCACACTATCGGCCTCGTCAGACGAGGCAGAGTGGGCAGGTGCAGCAGGAACAGTGGCACCATGTGATCCTCAAAAGTAGGCTGACTCAGACCTGGAAGCCTTCTCGGAGCCAGACGTTCCCTCCGAACCCGCGACAGACGCAGACGGTGTGCCGGTCAGTGTGCGCTCCTCATCAGACTGGGAGGCAGTGACTACGCTAGATTCAACCTTCTTGGGCGTGCCCTAAGCTGTCCTAGCAGCAGGTGTCGGTGTCCAGGTTCCTAATGGCACGTATTCAGGATCAGTCTCATCATCCGATGAACCAATCACCAACTGTCGTGAAGGGGCGACAAACTTGGATCGTCCTTGAGAGTAGACAATATCGGGCTTAGGGGCCATTTTTACCTGCAAATGTGGGTTATTAGTTCCAGTATAATTATTCACCACACTCGAAAGAAGAATAAACCAAAGTTGGAACATAAAACACAGTGAAGTGCAGAATTGAACGACATGCACTATCGACGGTCCGTCGATAGGGTCCATCGGTGGACACTTAGTATATTTCAGAAGTTATAAGTCCACAGTAGTTGCAGTTAGAAACGATGGACGTGCAGGACGGTCCATCGATAAATCGACGGATCGTAGTCCACTTCAGTCGTTGGACACTTAGATAAGATATTAGAAAGCTTTAGAGACAAAGTATCTGTTAGAAACGACGGACATGCAGGACGGTCCATCGAACTAGTATGGGGTGCAGCTATCGACGGATCCATTGACGGTCTGTCGATTGACCAACAGTCCGTAGACGGGGTATCGTACTGTGGTCAGAGACCGTACTGTCGGTCAGAGATAGATTATGATTAGCCATTTTTGGCACCCCCAAAGTAGAAGTTTAAGCAAATTACGACACATCATGTTCATATAGAAATCAACACACCATTTCGTCATTCCTAGGGCTTCGATTATTGCATTTTCAATCCTAGATTCTAAAAGAACATCAAGCCCTAAGTCAGAAAAAAACAAAACACATAACAAAGTTCATTTAGATACTATCACCCCCAACCCATTCACTTTCCATCATTCTAAGGGACTGGGGACCCAATTTTAACAAGTTAATCATGCAATTTCGTTCCGAAGTCAAGACCCACATACATTTTTCATCATTTTTGCATGAAAATGAATGAGAATTCATTGAGCATATGAGAATGGCATACCTGTATACTATAATGGAGTGAATGGGAGGATGAATTTTTCAAGAACACACCGATCCCACCTTCAAACACCAATCGGAAAAATGAAAGAAGAGGATGGGAATTCGGGAGAGAAGGGTTTGGGGACTTAGGGGATTTGGAGAAGGTGGGAAATCAGAAGGGAATTATGGTGGATTTAATGTGGGAGTGAGTGGGGGAGTAAGACAATAAGGGGAGGGAAACGGTTGGGGAGAATTTGAAAAGGTGGGGGTAGCTGATAAGGTGTTATTTTAATATATAGCCGGTTGGGTCGGGTGGGGTCAGGTCATGGGTTCTGGGAACTAACGATTCCCCGTTGACGGACCGTAAGTCAATCGATTGTCCATCGACTATGCCCTAAATTATACAAAATTGAAAATCATACCTGCGATCCACGATCGCCATCCATGGTCCGTCGATGGGACGACGTCTCGTCGTTTGGTCCGTTAATCAGTGCACCAGACCAATTTGTGCAGATTTCCTTAGGTTTGATCCCTGCACATTGAGCACCCAATAAGCTATTCTTTTTGTATTTTCTGTACACTTTTTAGACACGGACCCTAGACAACTCTCTATCCAACACTCTAAAACAAATAAAAGAAAATCCACACACAACATTAAGTAAAAACTGAAATAATGCAACTATTCCTATAAAGACAAGAAAAACCTAATGTTGGCTAGAGGATACATATTGGGTTGCCTCCCTATTAGCGTTTGATTTAACGTCGCGGCATGACGCAAGACTCTTGGTTACTCAGTCTTCATCAAGATGGTATGCCTCAACCACTTCATTCGTATTTTCCGCATGCCCTTGGTAGATTTTTATTCTTTGCCCGTTTACATTGAACCTTGAACCCTCCTTGTTCTCCAACTCAACCACACCATGAGGGAACACTTGAGTGATCCAGAATGGACCAGTCCATTTGGACTTGAGTTTTCACGGAAACAAGCGCAACTTAGAGTTGAACAAAAGCACCAAATCCCCAACTGCAAATTCACGCTTTTCAATCTTTTGGTCATGGTACTTCTTTATCTTTATTTGTAGAGGGATTAACTTTCATACACCTTCAAGAGAAACTCATCAAGCTCATTTAATCCATTTAATCTCTGTTCCGCAGCTTCATTGCCTTATGCTCTAACTCAACCGACAAGTGACAAGCCTTCCCATATACAAGTTGGTATGGAGACATACCTATGGGAGTCTTGTATGCTGTCCGGTAGTCCCAAAGAGCATCATCAAGCCTCCTTGACAATTCCGTTCTACCAGCATTCACCGTTTTCGCAAGAATTTGCTTGATTTCTCTGTTTGACACCTCAACTTGCCCACTAGTCTGAGGATGGTAAGGAATGGATACATTGTGGCGAACCCCATATTTCTCCAACAACCCTTTGAACAACTTGTTGCAAAAGTGGAATCCCCCATCACTAATAATAGCTCTAGGGCTGCCAAATCTTGAAAATATGTTCTTTTTCAAGAACGCGGTGACACTCTTCCCTTCATTGTTTGCAAGTGCTATGGCTTCCACCCATTTTGACACATAATCAACCGCCACAAGAATGTACTTCATCCCATGAGAAAATACAAAAGATCCCATAAAGTCAATGCCCCACACATCAAACAACTCAATTACAAGAATGCGATTTAAAGGTAGCTCTTGCCTTCTAGAAATACCTCCATCTCTTTGGCACCTAGCACATGCCTTGGTGAACTCATGAGCATCTTGGTGTATGGTTGGCCAATAGTAGCCACATTGCAAGATTTTATGGGCAGTCCGGATACCACTATGATGCCCACCCACAGGCAAGGAGTGGCATGCCTCAAAAAAATTTAACATCTAAACTTCTGGCACACAACGACGAATAAGACCACAGCACAACTCCTATATAAATATGGCTCATCCCAAAAGAACTTTTTCACATCATGCATGAACTTTTTCCTTTGATGAAAGGACAAGTCTGATCGTACTATATCACTAGCTAAATAATTCACAAAATCAGCAAACCATGGAATCAAGTCATGAGAAGTGGCCAAAACATGCTCATCAGGGAGTATCATCAATTTTAGCCTTTTCACCCAAATCTCGCATAACTTCATCTTTTAATTGGGACAAGTCATCGGCAACTTGATTTTCGGTCCCTTTTCTATCTTTCACTTCAAAGTCAAATTCTTGCAATAGTAATACCCATCTAATCAACCTTGGATTTGCATCCTTCTTTTCCCTCAAATATCTCAAAGCAGAATGATCAGTATGCACTATAACTCTCGGGCTAAGCAAATAGAAGCGAAATTTCTCGAAAGCAAAAACCACATCAAGGAGCTCTTGCTCAGTCACAATATAGTTCTTTTGAGCTTTATTAAGGGCCTTACTAGCGTAATAAATGGGGTGAAGGATTTTATCCCTTCTTTGACCCAAAACTACACCAAGAACAACCCCTCTAGCATCACACATCACCTCAAATGGCTTACTCCAATATGGGGAAATAATAATGGGCGCAGACACCAACTTCTCCTTCAACTCACCAAAAGCTTTCAGACAAGATTCATCAAAATAAAATTTACACTCTTTCTCAAGTAATTGCACAGAGGATGTGCAATTTTTGAAAAATCCTTCATAAACCTCCGGTAGAAGCCCGCTTGCCCTAGAAAACTCCTCACACCTTTTACAGAGATGGGTGAAGAAAGTCTCTCTATCACCTCAACTTTAGCTCGATCAACCTCTATACCCTTCTCTGAGATGCGATGGCCCAATAAAATACCCTCTTTCACCATGAAGTGACATTTTCCCCAATTTAGCACAAGGTTGCAATCTTCACACCTCTTGAGAACTTCGGCCAAGTGACTCAAACAATGATCAAATGAGTCCCCAACAACTGAAAAATCATCCATAAACACCTCAATGGTTTCCTCCACTATATCAGAGAATATATACATCATACATCTCTGAAAAGTAGTCGGTGCATTACACAACCCGAAGGGCATCCTCTTGAATGTGGAAGTTCCATAAGGACAAGTAAAGGTGGTTTTCTCTTGATCTTCCGGTGCAATAGAGATTTGGTGTTAAACCAAATAAGCATCAAGAAAATAATACCATCCTTTTCCTGCAAGCCTATCCAACATCTGATCCATGAAGGTCATAGGAAAATGGTCCTTCTCAGTCCATACATTCAATTTCCGGTAATCCATACACACTCTCCATCGGTCACCGGCATCATTGGAACAAGATCATTTTTCTAATTAAGGGCCACAATGATTCCCCCTTTCTTAGGCACAGATCGAAGAGGGCATACTCAACTACTACCAGCGATTGGATATATGACTCCGGCATCCAACCACTTAATAATTTCCTTCTTCACTACCTCTTAAAGAGGTGGATTTAATCGTCTTTGATGCTCTATACTTGGCTTATCATCGGGCATGAGTTGGATTTTGTGTGAACAAATACCGGGTGGAATCCCAATAATGTCCGCAATAGTCCAACCAATGGCTCCTCTGAACCTCTTCAACACCTCCAGAAGACACTCCACTTGCTCCACATTCAAATCCGATGTAATGATTACCAGAAAAGTGTCACATTTTCCCAAGAAAACATACCTCAGATGAGGTGGTAGAGCCTTAAGCTCCAATTTCGGGGCCTCCTCAATAGATGGTTTCGCGGGTGGAGACTCGCGATGTTCGTATCTAAATCAAATTTCATTAGTTTGAACAGAATATCACCTTGATCAAGTGCCGCAACCAATGACCCCTACTCTTCGATACAAAAACTCTCAAAATTCATGATCACTGCCACTAGTGCCTCAACACCAAGACGCTCTTCTATTTGTACCTCGGACGAACTCTAAACCTTGTAGGATATCGCAGATACTTATTGGAGCTCACCACTCTGCCTTATGGACTTACAAATGTTGAAAGTCGCTTCTTCATTCTTTAACCAAAACTTCATCTACCCTTTCTCATTATCAACCAAGGCACGACCGGTAGCAAGGAACGACTTCCCTAGAATAATAGGCACCTCAAAGTCCACCTCACAATCAAGAATCACAAAATCAGTCAGAAAAATAAATGACTCCACTTTCACTAGCACATCATGGAGTATCCCAATAGGCCTCTTAACCGTTCGATCGGCCATCAGTAGTCGTATCGCAGTGGGCTTTGGGTCATCCAAACCCAACTTCTTGTAAATAGATAGAGGCATGAGATATGTTTGCCCTAAGATCACATAATGCTTTAGCAAAGTGTAACAACCCGATTGTACATGGAATAGTGAAAGAACCTCGATCTTCTTTCTTTTGCACAAGACACCTTATAGAAATAGCACTACAGTGTTGCATCCGATCATCATCCTCAAAACTAACCGATCTCTTCTTAGTGACCACATCTTTCATGAACTTGGCGTAACATGGCATTTGTTCAAGAGCTTCTATCAAAGGGACATTGATGGAAAGCTGTTTCAACATAGTGATAAAACGTTGGTATTTACCATCCTCACTCTTTTTCACCAATCTTTGCGGGAATGGAGGGGGTGGTTTAGAAATGGAAGTCACCTTTTCGGGTATTTCAGTTTCTTTCCCCTATTTGTCTACCAACTCACCACTAACTTCCTCTACCACATCATTTCCTCTCATCTCATCTTTTACGCCAGACGACATAGGTGGGTCAATGGTTTGCTTACCCCCTCGAGTAGTGACTGCCATACAATGTCCATCATTTTACGAATTTTGGATGGTATTACTAGGAAGAGTACCCGGTTGGCGTGGGTTCACAGTAGAAGACAATTGGGCCATTTGCAACTCAAGATGCTTGATTGAGATTGCATGTGCATCCACCTTTTGCCCAATATTTGCTTAATCACCTCTCAACTCCTTGGCGTGCTCATCACTAGCATTAAACCTCCTCAGCCTCTTCTCCAACATATCTTCAACTCGTGCCATACTACCTCCACCATCCCTAGGAGCAACTTCCCGATTTTGAACATAGGGCCCACTCCGGTCATTTCTATTACCATAGTTACCCCAGTTGAAGTTGTTGTCGCGATTCTAGTTACCATCTCGAACATAGTAACCCTCTCGGTTGTAATTCAATGGTTACGACCTTGATTTCATTGACCTTGGCGTCAATTCTCCTGATTGGAGCCTTGGGCGTTCGGTCAGAAACCTCCCGTCTGCTCATTCACTGCATAAGATTCTTCCTCATAGTAAAATTCATCTACCGGTGGTGGCTTAGTCAAATAATTAACCGCATTCACTGTCTCTGCACCCCCAGTGACATGTTTCAATACTAACCCAAGCTCAGTTCTCATTTGACCCATCTCTTCACGAATCTCATCTGTGGCCGGGTTGTGTATAGCTTGCACTGCAAAGGTGTTTCTCCCAGTGTCCGACTTTCTAGTGCTCCAAGCTTGTTGTTTCGGGAAATTTTGTCCAACTTTTCTGCGATCTCTGCATAAGTGCACTCACCATAAGAACCACCCGCAATAGTATTGAGTGTCGTCTTGTTGTTATCATCTTGCCCCCTATAGAAGTACTCTTTTAATTATTCATCATCAACGCGGTGGTTTGGGACACTTCTCAGAAATGAGGTGAACCTATCCCAAGAACTACTTACCGACTCCCCAGGCAATGCCACAAAGTTGTTCACACTATCTTTGTGGCTAAGATTGTTAGAAACTGGGTAATACCTTGCTAGGAACACATCCCTCAACTGCTCCCAAGTATAGATCGAATTATAAGGCAACTCAATTAACCAAATTGCGGCCTCTCCCGTCAGTGAGAGAGGCAACACCCTTAATCCAATTATATCCATGTCCAAATCCGGTCTCCCTACACAACTCTTGCACACCGACCTTAGTTTGGCAATGTGAGAATGTGGATCCTCAGATGGTAGCCCTTAAAACAAACCTCTAGCGTTGAACATCTGCATCAAGATACTAGTTACCACAAATGAATGACCTTGTTGTAGAAGAGGTAAGACAAAAGGTCCATCCGAATCGGCGATGTTAACATTTACCCTATAATGCCCTTGAGGGTGTGGGGCAGGAGGTTGTCTCCTCAGAGCGCCCTCATCAGGGTTTTCCACGATCACTTGATTATGAGCATCAACCGGCGGAGGAAGTTGAAGGTTGATCCCATCACCAATATTATCAGGATTGTGTGGCTCGTTCATTAGCAGAGTGTATGGTTCAGTTCTAGATGAAATGGAAGTAGTGGTTCACCTCGACTCAGTGTACTTGGCATACGATAAAGCTAGAACTCAAAGAGACAAAAATAAAGAAAAAAAGTAAAATCAGGAAATTGTTGATTAAACTTCAGTAATTGATCTTAAAGTTAATCTAAAAGCCACTGTCCCCAACAGCGGTGCCAAAATTTGATACGCTCAAATTATAATTCCCTAAAGAAGTATAAGTGGTTGTATAAAGTAAAGAACCCAATTGTAAGGTTGAGGTCGATCCCACGAGGAAAATTGTTTAGACTTAACTTCAATCTATGATTACGTTTATTTAGTCAAGTCCTTTCAAAAAATAATTAATTAATTTTTGTCTAACAAAAATGTTTAATTATTTCTAAGTAAGACAGGTAGCAAGTTTATAACTTTAGTGTTTATCAAGTGATGAGATAAACTAGGTGTTCCCCATAGGTTGATAACACGGTAATCCTAGCTATAACAACCCTTTCCTAGTATCTTGCATGCAAAGTGGTAAGTTATGTATCCCTAATTCCTTTGTCCGGCAACTAGAGAATTTCACTCCTTACCTTGGTCCGGCTACGTGTGTCTACTTTACTAAACCTTACCTTTACCTCATATTAAGCATTATATTCAATGTATAGTGTATACTAAATCTATGTTGATAATTCCTTTCCTATCAACTACTTCCTTGGTCCGTCAAGTAGGAATAGGGCAAGTTCTAACACGTGCACTCGTTAAAAAGACTTCTAAAAATAAGAATTATCAATACAAGCAAGAAACTATTCTAGAATTGTTATTTAGCTAGTTTAACCTTATTAAACCCATGGTTCCCACAACCCTAGTTGTGGATTTAGTTACCCATACTTAGAAATACACAATTCATAGTTATTAAACAAGAATTCATGTACTTACTTTGACAAGTTTGAAGAAAATCTAGAAATAACACTTGTATTAAAGAAAATATCTTGACAATCGATTTCGGAAACTTGAAGTAATTCCCAAAATCCAAAGTTCAACTTCCAATAACAAGAGTATGAAAAATAACAAAAAGTTTAACCCCCAAAACGAGGTTTTAAACCCTATTTATAATAATAAAGTACTAAATTAAAGGAGTTCTAAATAAGGAAAGCCTGTCCAGAAACGCGTCTTCAATCGACGACACCAACGACGGACTTTCGACTGCCCACATCGGTCCACACTTAACATCTTCTTCAAGCCTCCAACTTGCACCTTCTCTAATCCAATCGACGGACAAACAACACTGTTCGTTGATGCACATACGGTCTGTCGGTGCATATCGTCGTTCCATACTTAGAAACTTCTTCAGTTTTTATCCTGGCATATTCTCTGATTCAATCGACGGACCAACCACACGGTCCGTCGATACATCTACGGTCTGTCGATGTCTCCGTTGTTCCATACTTAGTTTTTCTTCAACTTTGGGTACTGGGACTACTCTCTGATGTGATCGATGATTTGCAAGGACGGTTTGTTGATGAGTCGACGGACCGTCGATTCTTCCGTAGTCCCATACTTGGTCAGATTTCCTCGAGTCACTTCCAAATGCTTGAATTTCCAGTCGACGATCACCACCTATGGACTGTCGATGGTTCAACGGACCGTCAATGTCATTGTAGGTCATTACTTCTGCACTGATTTCAGCACAGTCTTCTGCATTTCCGTTTTGGACATCTTTCCTGCAAACACAGATAAAAATATAATAAAATTACTACACAAAGGCCTTAGACACACACTAAACTTAAGGAAAAAGCATTGAGAGTACCGTGAAACCACGGTACATCAGATAGCTCAAAACTGAACATGCAAATTGAGAATACAACAATTAATCTTGTAATTATGCATTTATAACTAAGGCATGTATATCTGAAGTAACTGAAATATTTGACCTAGCATGTGTAATTCAAGAACTAGAGAAATACAAAGCTAGGGTTCTGCAATTCATGAAATAAACTAAATAATAACATGATAATCTGATTTGGAACATATAACTAATAAGTTCATGAAGTTCTTTTGAAGTTCTAGGAACCCTAGGTCTAATCATAATATGGGAATCAAGAATCTGACTGAAAACTAGGGATCCAATGTGTGAAAGGAACCTACTAGTGAAATCCCACATACCTGGTGATGAAATTAACGGAGAAACACTTAGATTTTGGGGCTGGAACTGTTGGAACCTTGATGCATTCTTGAACTAGGGTTCTTGACCTTTTTCTCCTTTCTTGCTTCTAATTTTCTAAGTTTTGATTAATGATTTCACTTAGTGTAAGTTTTAGTCATGTTTCTAGGCTTAAATAGACTAAAATATGATGATTTAGGGTAAAAAAGACATATCTTAGGGTTTAAACGAAGTGGGAAAAGACCAAAAGACCCCTGGGTAAAAAGCTGTCGGACCAAACGATGACCTGGACAGACGGTCCGTCGTTCCATCGACGGTCCGTAAGTTGGGCCTGTTCTACAGTCCATTACTAAAACGGGCATAATTTTTTTTCTCGGAGGTCGGATCTTAACAAGGTCAGTGGCTATGGAAATCTAATTCAATTATCTATCTGTGGGTAGGTCATGGGACACCTAATTCGTTTTGTGCCAAGAGTTATGACCATTTGAAGTTTACCCAACTGCATTTTCCCCCTAACTGTCTGCTATTTCTAACCTACGGACCGTGCTGGTCATCGGGTGAATGGAGTGTCGATCGACGGTCGCCGACTACGGACCGTAGTCTAACCTACGGACTGTAGGTTCGTCCGTCGATCATGACTTAACCAAATTTTCCTGGGCTGAAATTTTGGGGGTTTCTGACCCCATTGACGGATGTGCAGGACGGACCGTGGGTCAGTTTACGGTCCATCGATGGCCCCGTTTGTTGAACCTTCATATTTTTTTGAAAAACTGGTTTTTAGTCTGTTTTGGATATGGGGTGTTACATTATCTCCCCCTTGAGAACATTCGTCCCCGAATGAAGACTAAACTAGCTGGAATAGAGGGAGAGAGTTGTAACCTACTTCTAAACACTGAGAGCTGACTTTTTGACTGAATTGAGTTCTGAGAACATGCAAATACGCTAAAAATGCAAGTACAAACTAAAGGAACATGATTCTAAGACTGAATTCACGTATGAATGACTAGAAAACTGAAGAGGAACTATTACCTCAAGTTGGAGTGGAATCGGAAGGAAAGAGGTGAGGATACTTGGCTTTCATGGCTGCTTCTGCTTCCCAAGTTGCTCCCTCTACGGACTGACTCCTCCACAAAACCTTGATTGAAGCGACTTCTTTATTTTTCAACCTTTTAACCTGACGGTCAAGAATCTAAATTGCTACATCCTCGTAAGAAAGACTATCTTTCACCGCCAAACTCTCTAATGGCACTACAGAGGCTGGATCACCCACACACTTTTTCAAGAGTGATATGTGGAAGACCGGATGCACTGCTGCTAATTCTTCTGGCAACTCTAACTCATATGTCACCTTACCAACCCTTTTCAAGATCTTTTAAGGGCCTACATATCTAGGACTGAGCTTCCCTTTCTTTCCAAATCTTATCACCCCTTTAATAGGTGAGACTTTCAAATAAACCCAGTCATCAGCTTGGAACTCTAGTTCCCTTCTCCTTACATCTGCATAAGATTTTTGACGACTTTGGGCTGTCTTAAGTCTATCTCTAATGAGTTGCACTTTCTCCATAGCATAAAGGACTGAATCTGGTCCTGTCAAAGCTGCTTCACCTACTTTAAACCAACTAACTAGAGATCTACATCTACGCCCATATAGATATTCATAAGGGGACATCAGAATGCTGAAATGGTAGCTATTGTTGTAGGAAAACTCAATAAGAGGAAGGTGATCATCCCAACTACCCTTGAAATTTATCACACAAGCTCTGAACATATCCTCTAAGGTCTGAACGGTACGCTCTTCCTGCCCATCCTTCTGTGGATGAAATGTTGTACTAAGGTTAACTTGAGTATCAAGACCCGTCTGAAATGACTTCCTGAAATGAGAGGTAAACTGAGGACCTCTATTTGAGATGATAGACAAAGGAACCCCAATGAAACCTCACAATTTCATTACTGTAATGCTTGGCATAGTCCTCTGCCAAATCTGTAGTCTTGACCACTAAAAAGAGAGAAGACTTAGTCATCCTATCAACTATCACCCAAATTGAGTCATGCTGTCTGCGAGTACGAGGTAACCCTATGATGAAATCCATATTGATCACATCCCACTTCCAAGTAGGAACATCAATCTCTTGAGTCATACCTCCTGGTTTCTGATGTTCTACTTTGACTTGCTGGCTATTGGGGCACTTACTCACAAAATCTGCTATGTCCCTCTTCATCCCATTCCACCAATAGACTTCCCACAGATCGCGGTACATCTTAGTGGCACCTGGATGAATAGAATACCTGGAGTTATGGTCTTCTTCAAGGATATGCTTTCTCAACTTTCCCACATCGACAACACACAATTACCCTGGTAATGAAGTACACCATCTCCCCCTTAAGAGAACACCTCCGCTCTCTGATTGTGGACTGCACCCTTAAGTTCATGCAAGATTGGATCATTGTCTTGCTTTTCCTTAAGCTCCACCACCAAAAAAGATTCTGCCCCATTTTGAACTGGTACACCATTGTTTGATATGCTTATAGGGCGAACTTCCAAGCGAGCAAGCCTGTGAACATCCTTCACTAGCTCCTTCCTTTCTTCCTCAACATGGGCTACACTACCCATAGATAATCTGCTAAGAGCTTCTGCTACTACATTCGCCTTACCCGGATGATAATGCACACTCATATCATAATCCTTAAGGAACTCTAGCCATCTCCTCTGGCGAATATTCAACTCTTATGGGATGAACACATACTGAAGGCTCTTATGATCAGTGAACACATCTACGTGAACACCATACAAGTAGTGTCTCCATATCTTGAGTGCAAACACCACTGCTACAAACTCGAGGTCATGAGTTGGATAGTTCTTCTCATGCACCTTAAGCTATCTAGAAGCATACACTATAACCTTATCTCACTGCATCAACACACAACCTAGGCCAACTCTATATGCATCACAATAGATCATATAATCATCTGAACCCTCTGGTAGAGTCAAGAGAGGAGTTGTAGTCAATCTTGTTTTCAATTATGTGAAGCTTTTCTCACAATTGAAACTTGACCATCTTCTGAGTCAACCTAGTCAATGGTGAGGCTATGGAGGATAATCCTTCCACGAACCTTCTATAATAACCTACTAGACCTAAGAAACTTCTGATATCTATAGCAGAGGTTGGTTTGGGCATTTTTTCAGTGCTTCTATCTTCTGTGAATCCACTAGGATCCCTTTGCTAGATACAATCTGACCAAGGAAAGCAACGTATAGCAAGCAGAACTATCATTGGCTGAACTTAGTGAATAACTGGCGATCCTTGATAGTCTGTAAAACAATTCTCAAATGATTCGCATGTTCTTTCTCATTCCCAGAGTAAATGAGGACATCGTCAATGAAGATGATAAAGAACAAGTCCAAATACTATTTAAACACTCTGTTAATCAAATCCATGAAAGTTGCAGGAGCATTGGTTAGTCGAAACGACATAACTACAAATTCGTAATGACCGTACCAAGTTTGGAAGGATGTTTTTGGAATGTCACTATCTCTGACTCTAAGCTGATGATAACCCAATCGGAGGTCTACCTTTGAGAAGTGACTAGCACCCTAAAGTTGGTCAAACAAGTCATCAATCCTGGGGATGGGTTACTTATTCTTGATTGTGACCTTGTTCAACTGTCTATAGTCAATGCACATTCTGAGAGAACCATCTTTCTTCCTTACGAACAACATTTGTGCACCCCATGGTGAAATACTAGGTCTGATGAAGCCCTTATCTGGAAGGTCTTTCAACTGCTCTTTCAATTCCTTAAGCTTTGCTGGAGCCATTCTTTAAGGCGGAATAGAAATAGCCTGGGATCTAGAAGGAGATCAATTCCAAAGTCGATTTCCCTTTTGGGAGGGACTCCAAGAAACACTTCTGGAAACATATTGACTACTGGAACTGACTCAAGAGTTTGGGTTTCACCAGTAGAATTCTTAACTCAAACTAGATGATAGAGATAACCCTTAGAGATCATCTTTCTGGCCTTAAAATAAGAAATGAATCGACCCATAGGCGCTAATCTACTACTCTCCCATCCTAGGATTGGTTCGTCTTGAAACTGAAAAAGAACAATCCTAGTTCTACAATCGACTGAGGCATAACAGGAATGTAACCAATCTATGCCTAGAATGATATCGAAGTCTACAATTTTTAACTCTATAAGATCTGTTGAGCTGACTTTCTAAAATACTGTGACAGGGCAATTTCTGTATACCCGTCTAGCTATTACCGGGTCACCGACTAGAGTAAAGACTGAGAAAAGTTCTGAGAGAGTTTCTGGACTAACACTGAATTAGACTGCTATGTAAGGAGTTACAAAAGAAAGAGTAGCCCCTAGATCTAACAATGCATAAATATCAAGGTCAAAGACTCGTAAAGCACCAATAACTACATCAGGAGAACCTTCATGATTATGGGGGCCTGAAGAGCATACAACCTGTTTTGGCGCTGATCGCCACCTATACCAGATGAGTTACCCCGCTGAGTTAGGCGACTTGCTGGTGTTGCTGAAGTTGTAGACTGGGATCTACCATTACCGCCTCCATGACCCTGTCTAGAAGGACAATCCCTCAACCTTTGACCAGACTGACCGCACCTAAAACATCCTTCTTTTCTTGCAAGACACTCGCTCGAATGGTTCTTACAACACTTAGGGCAAGTAGGGTAAGCCTTGGTGCCTGAAACACTTCCCTGAGACATAGAGCCTGGTGCTCTACCCTTCTGGTCATACCTGTTCTTGAAGGATGGAACACTAGCCGACGAAGGGGCTGGAGCTGAAAGCTTCTGCTTACTCTAAGAGCGATTTCCACCACCCAATTTCTATTGAGAATAGTCATGGTTCCCATTCCTAGCCTTCTTATTCTCCTTAGTTTGTCCCTAAGCTTATCACCCTCTACCTTCTGACCATGAGTCATAAGCCTAGAGATGTTCATATTTTCAAGTAACATAGCACTTCTGCCCTCATTTTTCACCAAATCCGACACTTCATACAGAAACTTATTCATCTGAGTCCTGGAGTCAGCAACCATCTGAAGAGCATACCTGGAGAGTTGGTTAAACTTCAGCCCATACTCTTGGACTATCATGTTACCCTGTCTCAAGTTCATGAATTCCTTAGCCTTTTCCTCCCTCAATTTTATTGGGAAAAACCTGTCGAAAAAAGTCTCACTAAAGCAATCCAAAGTGATAGGGGCTGCATTTTCACCCCTATTCTCCTTCCACTGAGTGTACCAAATATGAGCAACATCTTTCAACTGGTATGATTTCAACTCAACCCGATTATTCCCAGTGACTTGCATTACCTCAAAGATTTTCTTGATCTCATCCAAGAAATTCAGAGGATCCTCATTAGCTTGCGATCCTAAGAACTCAGGCGGCTTTATCCTAAAAAAGTCACAGACTTGCTGCTAGTGATCCACCATTTTCATTCACATGAGCATGAATTCGATTGTTCTGGTTAGTCATACTCTGAGCCAACATCTGTATAGCATTTCTAAACTCAGCATTGGAGACTTCCTGATCTGGGACTGGAATAGCTGCGTTTGTATTCCTGGCATTTGCATTCCTAGCGTTAGCTCTACGAGAAGGCATGATCTGAAACGTAGAACGTCAAGTTAGAGTGGAACAAGATCATACCTTACGCATGATAAGAGTAACAAGAAAGTGAAGTTTTTTTCTAAAACACTTTGTAGCCTCCCTCTCATTAGATATGGTGCACTTCACACCCATGAAAAGGACTCTAATTAGTGCAGCTTTTCAGACATCCTAGGACTTTAGAACCTACTGCTCCGATACCATGCTTTGTCACGCCCCGAGCTACCCCCGAGATGCAGACACGGAACCTAGGACCACAAGTGATCCCAAGCTAAACCTGCTAGCATGATCATGAGCATACTAAAGATAATAAGCTGCTGCGGAAGCTAAATCATAATTTAGACTCAAAAGACGAGGAATAACCATATTCTATAAGTAAGATATTTGAAAACAATGAGTTTAATACAAGGATATATTAACTCAATACTAAGATGAAACTAACTATGTCTGAAAATAGCCTCTAAATTGGACTAGAAATACTGGGACAAGCCCCAGCTAAATCTAGCAAAAACTGAAACCAAAACACTAAATACTGAAAATAAACTCATGACTATTGTCCTCGGAGAACGAGGACTCACCATTGAATCTGCTGAACTGAAAATTGGAAATCGATCTATGCCTGATCTGGATGCTAAGAACTAGAACCTACTTCACGACAAGATGTAGCGCACGTATGCGTTTGTATTTTAAAAGGTACTTAGCATGTAGGATAGAATAAAGTTGAAATAAAACAAATTGAACAAGCACAAAGCAAGTATAATAATCTGAACATCATATAGATAATGAATGCTGAGATAACTGAATGCAATGACCAATTTATAACATGCTGAAACTGAATACTGAGTATACTGATAAATGGTCAATATAAAAGTGTCTAACTCAACTGTGGGAGCTACTAATAACCGATAATAGAATCACAATGAGCTAAATGAGGAGTCCGATATATATGCCCCATCGAGAGGACCCATATACCCTGCCAGAGGTGTAAAGGCAAGCTTACGTGATCACTAAACTGATTGCCCCCAGACGGGACTTACAACCTACTTGGCTAGTAGTTCTGGAACTGATTGGGTATGCTGAATCCTAGTCCAACTCGGTATTATGCTACTCTCATGAATTTTGTAATTATATGATTATGATTGAGTTTCTGTAAATAGTGGATAACTCAAAACTGAACATGCAAACTGAGAATGCAACATTTAATTTGGTAGTTATGCATTTATAATTGAGGCATGTATATCTGAAGTAACTGAATATCTGATCTAGTATGTGTAATTCAAGAACTAGAAAAATACAAATCTAGGATTCTGACATTCATGCAATAAACTGAATAATAACATGATAATCTAATTTGGAACATATAAATAATAAGTTAATGAAGTTTTGTTGAAGTTCTAAAAACCCCAGGTCTAATCATGAGATGAGAATCAAGAATCTGATTAAAAACTAGGGACCCAATGGGTGAAAGGAACCCACTAGTGAAATCCCACATATCTTGTGATGATTTTAACGGAAAAACACTTAAATTTCAGGGCTAGAACTGTTGGTACCTTGTTGCATCTTGAACTAGGTTCTCGACCTTTTTCTCCTTTCTTGTTTCTAATTTTCTAAGTCTTGATTAATTATTTGACTTAGGGTAAGTTTTAGTTATGTTTCTAGGCTTAAATTGACTAAATTTTGATGATTTAGGGTCAAAACGACATATCTTAGGGTTTAAACGATGTGGGAAAATACCAAAAGACCCCTGGGTAAAGTGCTGTTGGACCAAACGACGACTTGGACAGACGGTCCGTTGTTCCATCGAAGGTCCGTCGTTTGGTCCGTAGGTTGGCCCTGTTCGACAGGCCTTTACTAAAACAGGCATAAATTTTTACTCGGAGGTCGGATTTTAGCAAGGTCGGTGGAAATGGAAAGCTAATTCAATTATCTATCTGTGGGTAGCTCATGGGACACCTATTTAATTTTGTGCTAAGAGTTATGATCATCTGAAAATGACCCAGCTGTATTTTCCCCCTAATTGTCTGCTATTTCTCACCTACGGTCCGTAGGTCCATCTACGGACCGTGCTGGTCATCCGTGGCTCTTGTCAGATAGTGGGTGAATGGGGTGTCGATTGATGGTCATGTACTACGGACCGTAGCTCCGTTCGTTGATCATGCCTTAACCAAATTTTCATGGTCTAAGATTTTGGGGGTTTCTGACCCCATTGACGGATGTGCAGGACGGACTGTGGGTCAGTCTATGGTCCGTCGATGGCCCCGTCGGTTGCACCTTCAAATATTTCTAAAAAACTGGTGTTTGGTATGTTTTGGATACGGGGTGTTACATGAACCTTTACAAAGATATACACATACTTGGAAAACTAAGCCAAGTTCAATTCATTATTCATGATTTTTGTTTTAACAGGAACTACTAACCTCAACTTTGACTAGGAGTAAAAGGAAAGAGATGAGGGTAGCGGGATTCATGTCAGCCTCGGCCTCCCATGTTGCTCCCTCAACTAGATGGTCCTTCATAGGTCTTTTATGGATGCAACCTCTTTATTCCTGAACGGTTTGACTTGACGATCTAGGATTTCAACCCAAACCTCTTCATAAGAAAGGTTCTCGTTCACCCCTAACCCTTCAATAGGGAGAATGGATACCAGGTCTCCTATACATATCTTGAGCATAGAGACATGAAATACCGAGTGAACCAGGCTAATTCACTTGGTAACTTCAACTCATAAGCAACTTTACTGACCCGTTTTAATACCTCATAAGGGACCACATACCGGGGACTAAGATTCCCCTTTTTACAAATCTCATCACCCTTTTCATGGGTGAAATCTTCAAGTAGACTCAATCACCTACTTCAAACTCAAGGTCTCTTCTTCTATTGTCGGCATAAGATTTTTTCCGACTATAGGATGTTTTCAACCTATCCCTTATCATATGAACCTTCTCCGAGGTCTCATAGATTATCTCGGGACCAAGGAGTGAAGAATCGCCTACCTCAAACCACCCAACCACAGACCTACATCTCCTAACATAGAGTGCTTAAAATGGTGCCATAGAAATACTTGAATTGTAGCTATTGTTGTAGGAGTACTCTATCAAAGGTAGGTGATTGTTCCAATTACCCTTGAAGTCAATGACACAAGCCCTTAACATATCTTGTAGGGTTTGGATGGTGCGCTCCGCTTGGGCATCCGTTCGAGGATGAAAAGCAATGGTAAGCTTCAATTGAGTACCAAGCTCTTTTGGAAAGACCTCTAAAAACGAGAAGTGAATTGGACACCTATATCCGAGATGATGGACAAAGGGATCCGATGCAGACTCAAAATCTTATTAAGGTACAACCTAGCATATTTCTCCGTCGAATAAGTATAGATTTGATGGGGATAAAGTGGGAAGATTTTGTCAATCTATCAACAATTACCCATATTGAATCATTTTGCCTTTGGGTTCAAGGAAACCCCACTACGGTATCCATATTGATATCTTCCCACTTCTAAGTAGGGACATCCATCACTTGAGTTAAACCTCTCGGTCAATGATGTTTGTCCTTGACTTGTTGACAATTAAGAGATTTGGCCACAAACGCCGCAATATCCCTCTTCAGAGTATCCCCACCAATAGACCTCTTGAAGATCACGATACATTTTGGCGGCACCCGGATGAATAGAATATCAAGAGCCATCAGCCTCTTCAAAAATTTGTCTTCTTAGGTCATCAACATATGGTACACAAAATCTACCTTGGTACCTCAGTACCACATTCCCACCTTTAGGAGAATGATTCATTGAACTTGATAATAACCAATTCCTTCAACTCCATCAATAGAGGATCAAGGTGTTGCTTAGACTTCACCTCCACCACCAAAGATGATTCAGATTTATGATGAACCATAGACGCTCATTTTGGAGAATCTTCCAACCTAACACCCAACCAAGCCAATCTATCTACCTCTTTTACTAACTCTTTCTTATCATTGGGAATATGTGCTACGCTATCCATTGACATTCGACTTAGAGCATCCGCAACCACATTGTCCTTGTCAGGGTGGTAGAGAACAGTCATGTCATAATCCTTCAGATTTCCAACCATCTTCTTTGTCAGAGATTCAACTCCTTTTGAGTAAACACATACTGAAGGCTCTTGTGGTCCGTACACACATCCACAAGTAACCAAAAATATAATTCCTCCATATTTTCAAAGCAAACACTACGGCCGCTAGTTCAAGGTCATGAGTAGGATAGTTCTTCTTGCGCACCTTGAGTTGTCTAGAGGCATATGCTATCACCTTACCATGTTGCGTGAGAACACAACCCAAACCTACTCGAGAAGCATCACAATACACTACAAACCCTTTGGTACCCTCCGGTAAGGTCAATACCGAAACGGAGCTTATCTTATCTTTCAACTCATGGAAACTTCTTTCACAAGCTTTCGACCACTCAAACTTATCTTTATTTTGGGTTAAAGTTGTCAAAGGAAAAGCAATGGATTAAAATCCATCAACAAATCTCTTATAATACTCGACTAAACCCAATGAACTTCTAATATTGGTTAGAGTCAAAAGTCTAGGCCAATTCTGAATCGCTTCTGTTTTCTTCGATCAACCTTTATACCCTCACTTGAAACAATGACCAAGAAAATCAACCGATCTCAACAAAAATTCACACATACTATATTTAGCAAAGAGTTGGTGTTCCTTGAGGACTTGCAATACTATTCTCAAATGACCTATGTGATCATCCTCACTCTTAGAATATACCAACATATCATAAATGAAGACAATTACAAAGGAGTCAAATTAACTCCAGAACACTCGATTCATAAGATCCATGAAAGCCGCCGGGGCGTTAGTTAGACCAAAAAACATTAATAGGAAATCATAATTTCCATACCTAGTTCGGAAAGCCATTTTAGGTATATCTTCCCATCTCACACTATGTTCGTGATATCCCGACCTCAAATCAATTTTTGAAAAGTAACTCGCTCCTTGGAGTTGATCAAACAAATCATCAATCCTAGGGAGAGATACCTATTCTTTATAGTGACCTTATTTAGTTGTCGGTAATCGATGCACATTCTAAGGGGCCCATTCTTATTTTTCACAAATAACACTGGAGCGCCCCATGGAGAAATGCTTGGTTTTATGAAACCTTTGTCTAGCAAATCTTTGAGTTGAGTCTTTAGTTCCTTCAACTCGGCCGGAGCCATCCGGTAAGGAGAAATTGAAATGGGTTTCTTATCCGGCAACAAATCTGTGTCGAAGTCTATTTCCCGTTCGGAGGAATTCTGAGCAAGTCATCGGGAAAGACTTTTGGAAAATCCTTCACTACGAGTATCGACTCTAAATAAAGAGGTTCGGACCCAAGGTCCTTGACCCTCACAATATGGTAGAGACAACCCTTAGAAATCATCTTACAAGCTTTAGACACGAAATGATTTGACCTCTTGGGATTGAATTTCCCCCCTTCCATTCTAAGACGGGTTCATTAGGAAATAGGAATTTAACTACCCTTTTTATACACTCAGTATAAGTAAAACAAGCATGTAACCAATCCATCCCCAATATGACATCAGAATCCCACATATCAAGTTCTTCCAAATCGACTAATGTAACTCTATTGGACAATGATATAGGACAACTCCTAAAGAATCTTTTAGATACAACGGAGTCACTCACCGGGGTAGTAACCGAAAAAGGTTCAATCAAAACATTGGGTAACACATTGAATTTCATGGCCACCAAGGGAGTAACAAAAGATAAGGTCGCACTTGGATCTAGTAAAGCATAAACGCTGACGGGAAACACTTGTAACATACCAGTGACAACATTGGGAGAATCCTCTTGATCAACCCTAGAGTAGAGAGCATATAAGTTGTTCTTCTTAGGAGCATCCAAACTAGGAACGCTTGCTTGTGATTTATTACTCCCCTTTCCTTGTCCCTTTACCATAGGACAATCCCTCAGTTTATGCCCACTCTTTCCACAACCAAAACAATTATCCGTTCCAACTAGACATTCACCCAGATGTTTCTTACAACACTTAGTACAAGTAGGTTTCTCACTTGGTGAATTTACACATCTTCCCCCTTGGGACCTAGGGTTGATCACCCTATCCTTGCTAGCCTTGGGGAATTTCGAAGGAACTTGGTTGGAAAATCTCTTGTTCAACTAGGGTTTGTCTTGAATTTCCAACATACCTTTTGAAGTACCTCCCTCATAGGGCCTTTCCCTCTTGAACTCCTTATTCTTCCTCTTAAGCCTACTCTCCTCAACTTGTTAAGCATGCACCATCAAACGAGAAATGTCCATGTTGTCATGAAGAATCATCGAACGACACTCTTCAACAATATCATCGGACACACCCATCACAAAATTGTTCATTTCATCTGTAGGATTGGACAACGAAAAACAAGCATACTAAGACAACTTAGGGAATTTCAAGGAGTATTCTAGAACACTCATACCTCATCGACAAAGGTTGATGAAATCTTCCACTTTTTCCTCTTTTTTATCCCTTGGGAAGAACCTATAAATAAATTACCTCCTAAAGACTTCGTCCCGCTCTCAAATCCCTATTGTACCTCCATTGAGTATATCAAGTTTGAGCCACTTCCTTGAGTTGATAAGAAGCTAGCTCGACCTTCTCATTTTAACTCACTCCTATAGCATACAAGATCTTATAGACCTCATCAAGAAAGTCTTGGGGGTCTTTATTCACCTTAGAACCAAAGAACATTGTACGGTTCATCCTTGTGAAGTCCCTCAAGTGAGAAGCCATGGTACTAGCATTTTTATTCACACAGTTCCAACTTACCGGTTTGCGTGAGCTACCATAGATTGAGCTTGAGTAGTCATGGATTGATCATAGTTGATGAAAGTCGTCCTTATCTATCCATACGTCATAGCCAATGGATTGGCTGGAGCTTGGTTACCTTGAGAAGCTTGTTCTTGAGAAGGAGCTTGCTTTTCTTGGGGAGGAACTCCCACATTAGCAATCTCCTCTTCAACTTTTTTTGAGGCTGCTTCGCTTCTAGTAGTCATAGCCTATAACCGCAAGAAAAGGGTTAGAAGACAAGGACACATAGAGTCAAGACACTAGAGGCACGACTTCAAGAATTCCAAAGAGGTGAGAATTTCCTAAGCATCACATAGCCTCTCATTCATAAGTGTGGAGCGCTTCACAATTATGAAAAAGACTCTAAATAGACGTGGTTTAGTGAGACATCAATCCTAAGACTACTCAACGTCATGTTTTGATACCAAGTTTGTCACAAGTGGGGAGCACCCCCTAGACGTAACCGGCGTCTTCGTCCTCAAAGAGGCCTTAGACAAGCCCATAGAATACATAGACCAGGGAAAATCCCCTATCATTGCATATCATAGGTAGAGAAAAATGCAGAAAATGTAAAACTTTACGTATGAAGTATACATAGACTTCTCATTTATTCGTATATAAATTTACTTAGACTTCTCATTTATAAACATACTCAATTCACTAAAGTATTCTAATATTTGTCTCACATATAACCATCTATCATAGAAGCATAAAATTTGGGCATTACCCTTACACTTTACAATATGCCTCACATAGGCTTACAACAAAGTCTCAAAAGATAAGGAAAGAACAATTGTCTTAGGCATAGTCAATACTAGTAAATCTAGAAAACTAGCATCATCCTCGAACTTGAAGACTCACCAACAACTTGGGAACAAATCCAAGTCTTCCTGGAAAATGGCCTTGAAGCTCTTCAATGGCCCAAACCTACATATTGTAAAAATAGAGAGAATATGGGTTAGTACAAATCACATGTACTAAGTATAGAAACATATGCAAGTAAAACCATTGAAATCATGCACAAAGGGACACTTTGTTCAAAACTATGATAAGTCACTTTGAAAGCCTTTATGCACATACAAGAGCATATACAAGTCAATAATCATAACATTAATACATATTCATATCCATATACAAGAACAACATCATCAGAAAGCCATATCAACATTGCATATCTTAGAGTTCATATCATAAAAGCATACAAGACCCTTACCTACAACCCCAATCCAAGACAACTAGCGCAATGATCCTGTGAAGCCCCATAACCCCACATAAACTAAGTTGACTAGTATAGAGACCATAAGCAATGTATGTACTTCATATAACATCATATCATGCATAGTCATCATCATACATAGCAATTTAGACCAATATCATGTTCATCAAATGAAGTCAACATCACATAAGATCAACATCATGTAAAGTCAACATTATGCATTTCATTTATAACATAAGTACATAAGGACATCCTCCTAGTACTCCCATCAAGGATAACTTGTGCAATGAATAGGTAAAGTACCATACCCTTACCTATACTGAGTAGAACCCCTTAACTCACCCTTGTTAGTGTTCATATTTATTAGTTTCATTCATTCATTTTACTTTATGGAACAATTGCCTTAACCGACAATAGACCATGTGAGCTAAACATGGAATCCGATTTCATATAAACCTTACATAGAAAGAAGGTGCTCTACTTGCCAAGGTAGAACCATACATGAACATAGCATTCTAGGTGGATCCACTAGCTAGTCTTCCTATGGGGAAACATAGTCCATGAACTAGGAGATTAGCTAGAAACTCTTTTGTGCACATTTGCATTGTAATGTGCATCTCATGAGATCCATTGTGAACCTACCTTCCCTAATTGGGAAGGGAAACCTCTAATATCTAGTTCACTCGATGATAAGCTATAGTCCCTTTTTGAAATGTATTTAAGCCATACTTAATATTAGTTTTAATATAGGACTTAGGGACTAACCCCTTGTATAATCCTGATCATATCTCTTTAGGTATAGAATGAGAACTTCCTTTCATCACAACCCATCATTAGTGAGAACATCACATCATACTCATATCATAGTAAGGCACTTAGAGAATCACTTTCAACGTTGCATGATCATACCCCTATCAAGATCTCATATTCAACATATTCATCATATCATCATCTTCCTAATATATTCACATAATCATACTTCAATTGAACATTTAGCATAATTGAAGTAGAGTACTCAAAATTATAAAAGTCTTACCAATGGCTTCCAAGAATATCCTTCAAGATCTCGCCCTCAATTTCACCGCATTCATTCAATAACCCAATCACCATCATCATTTAATAGTAATTAAGCAATAACATATCAATTTCCAACATCCCTAATAATCTATCAACCTAATTCAGAGTTAGTGTTAGGAAAAAGGGGTCACTCATGGATCTTGTAGACAAATTAGGTCAAAGTCTAATGAATTACAGTAGTCCACCATTAAACAATCATAATATATCAATATAAATCAAAACAATACAACATTAAAAAAATTGAAAGATAACCCACGAAATTCGATGAAAACCATCATTTTGGAGAACACTGAAATCAAATCTTTTCTTGATCTTGAAGCCATAGGATGAAATTTTTCCCTAACGAGGGTCTTTGAGTAGTGAGAGAAAGTATAGAGAAGTGAAAACTAATTGGGTTTGGGAAATTATGAGGTGTTAGGTTAGTTTAATGAGGTATAACCCTTTTATAGTCCCCAAATAACTAATTTTTCAACACCCCTTATTCATTAAATAATTAAAAAAATAATTAACCACTTTCCCTTAACGTAACCAAAACATGGTAGTGAAATGGAGTCTTAATCGCGAGACCCCTTTGACGAGGCATCGATCCAACCACGGACCTGATTTGGATCAGAGACCTTATTTTGGAACCATTTTTGGAGGTTTACAAGTGTGGACCAACAAGACCAATCAACAGGGCATCAACCCATCGACGGTTTGTCGTTTGTCCCTCGTGGTTCACACTATTTTTGATACCTTTTGTGGGTCAAATGTTGGGTCCTCCTCGAGGACCCTTAGAGTGGTCCTTGGGGAGTCATACCTTGACGTTTTGATACTAAACACATTATAATTTGTATTCTAAACCTTTTCACCAAACTTGACCTTTTTCCTACTCTTTAAACCGCTTGAAACACACTAAGGCACACTAGCTCAATTTCACTAGTCTCCGGACGTTGTGGTCGTTCCTTGACGTTTTGGTTCTAATACTTTCTAATAAAGTTCATTACCTTATTTAAGCTTAGAAACACTGTTTTAAGTCATAATTCATCAGGTGAGGATCTATACTAAGTCATGGAACTTCCAGAGTGTTACGGACATATTTTAGTTCTAGATCCTTATCTTGATGCCATTTTACAATAGCAACCTTATAAACAAAAATATTATCAACCACACCATCATTTCAGTTACACATTTTCTCCATCGAGGAAGAAATTATTGAGATCTCTTCATTTTCATTATTTCCGTATATCTGAACCTATTAAGTTGTCTCACAATTTGTTATGTCTTGGGGCTCTCCTTGAGAAGTCTCTTTCATATTATGATCATTTTATCCTTTTAGTTTTTAAGAAATTATAATTCTTAAAATCAATTGGTTTACCACATTTCAGACATAGTCTAAACTCATTTGCATTAGAATTTTGTTCTATCAGAATATCAACTCGAACTAGATTTGCAGCTATAACGTGAGATTTAGTAACCTTAGAAGTTTTGCAATATTTTGAAAATTAATCATCTTTTAAACATGTTATTCATATTGATTTGTTCGCGAATCTAAATGGGATAGTGATACTCCATTCCAATCTTTCTCTTTTTCCAATTGCTTATGTTTCTTCCATAATATTTGGTATTTAGATTCATTAAATGACAACCAACAATTCTTGTTGTAAATACATTTTAGTCATAGGTTTCAAATATTTTATAAAAGAGATTCATACCCAACATATATTACCAACCTTATTTGGTTACTCATATTTATGTTGCGGTGTAGAAATTGAAACCTGTACAACATATCCAAAAAATTAGATTGGAAATATTTAGCTCCTTCCGAAAAGACAATTGTAAGGGGGGAAATCGTGAAAACGCTGGCCTTATGTGCACAAATGTTGTTGTATGTAAAATAACATGCCCCATACTGAAACATAAAGTTTTGTCTTCATTAGTAAATCTAGCTATCAATTTGAGACATTTAATTAATGATTCTGCTAGACCATTTTTAGTATGAACTTGAGCAACTGGATGTTTAACTATTATTCAAATGTACATACAATAATCATTGAAGTTTTGAGGTGTAAATTCACTAGCATTATCAAGACGGATCTCATTACTGTATATTTGAAAATTGTGCTCTTAACCTTATAATTTGAGCCAACAATCTCGCAAAAGTAATATTGCAAGTTGATAATATGCACACATGTGACCATCTTGTCGACACATCTATCAAGACTATATAATGTTTAAATGGTCCACATGAAAGGTGAATTTATCTACACATATCATTGTGTATACGTTTTAGAATTGTAGGGGATTCAATCTCAACTTTAGTTGTTGATTGTTTACAAGCAACAAAACAAAATTCTTTAGACGGAAGAATTTTTTAATTCTTCAAAGTGTACCCATGTGAATTCTCTATGTGCATCATATTTACTCAGGTTGGCCCAACCACTCATGCTAAATGATGAAATTATTATAATAAACAAATCTATTATTTATCATGACATATGATTCATCCACATAAATACTTGTGCAGTACAACCCAAAAGAAAGTGCAGACAGTTTATCATGCACAAATCTTTTTCCCTCTTTTGTTGGAGTATTATAAAGGTATTCAACGTTTCATTCATTAGCAGTCTCAATATAATAACAATTTTAGCGAAAAACTTTGAAATTGAACAAGTTTCTTTGAGACTTACTATAATGTAAATTATTATTAATGGCCAATATAGTTCCCAAGAGTAGTAATAAGGACACTCTCTCAGAGCCCTCAATTATATTTTTACTACTAGAGAGAAATATTTATTTTGTATTAATATAGTGTGAGGTGTACCACTATCCAAAGACACATATCTCCATTACACATCTTCGATCCAAATGGATATGGAGAAATTTTATTTATCTTCATAAAATAAAGTACGTCATAAGAGAAGATACTTAGTAACATAGGAAGAAACTTAAGTCTTTATTTTATTACATTTTTTCAAATTTTAAGATAAAAGCAACATTACAAAAACGATAATCAAATGTGCATAGAAACAACACATTGTATATCATAAAATAAAATCAAACATCACTTACGATCTCTAAAGAAATCTTCAACCTCCAAATGATTAATATCATTTGAGTTTATTAGAATCATCATTCTTCAAATCTAAATTCTCTTCAATATTATCATTCTGCATTCACAAAGATCTTGACTCAATATTATTTTCAAATGTCAAGTATGATTCCACCTGAGCATTAGAAGAAGATGTACCACCTTTACTTCCCTTTCTTTTAAAGGAATTTTAATAAAACCTGATAAAATGCTCAGACATTTGATATTCATTCTTTCAATGACCATTCATACTACAATGATGATAGAGGCCCCTTTCATACTACAACGATGACAGTTGCTTCTTAAGGGATTATTTTGAGAACCCATATTGTTCTCTCCATTATAATGACCACCACGATAATTATTATATTGGTTTCTACTATTGTCACGTCCATGCACATTATTATGGCTCCTGGTTTTATTTTTTCTTCTTTGAGATCATCCATGTGCTTCTGTCATGATCTAAAGTATAACATAGGTGTAACATGGTTTATAAAACCTCAAAAGGCCTGAAACAACTAATTTAGCATGCATCATACAAGATAAAAGAAGTAAAAACCTTAATTAAAACATCCATACATCAAAAGAGTTTATTAAAATCCAATGTCTAACAAAACTCTCAAAGTCATCTAATACATAGGGAAACTGATTAAGATGTAACCCATACATCACGTACCAAGTCTGAAATGAAATATAGAAAATCAATAAAAGAGTCTTACTCCTCAGAACATGAGGATTCACCAATCTTCAAAGCCTATAAAGAAATCAACTAGCCACAAATATGAGAGGTATGAGTGTCAGATCCTACATCAGTGAAATAATGTAGGAACAAGTATGAATTAGTACATGAAATATATCGAGTATGAGACAATATGCATAAACATATGCATGATAGCATAAATAACTTTAAAATGAGTAGACATGATCATAGCGGAATATTCAAAATCTTTCAGAGAAAAAATTATATGAGAATCATAAAACATAAATTCATTAACATAACAAACATAAGAAAACTTGATGGAAATATAGTCATATGGTGGGATCTTATCTTTAACCAACAACAAGACCATGTGATTTATATCATAGAATTTGATATATCCCTCATGCCGAAAGAAAGAAACTACTTTCCAAGGTAGAATCTAAGCATATCATCATTTGTTAAAGTGAATCCACTAGGTAGGTTATTTAAGACATCCTATATGCGAACATCGTTCAAGACTAGAGGTTTCTATTAGAGACTACACTATTTGAGTCTCCACCTCAAACCCCTCTTGGTGCTAAGTAAAAATCCCAATGGAATAGATAAAAATCAAATATCATTTTAACATAGAAAAGGTGATGATATTAATGACAATCCAAACGTTTGAGATTAAAACATAGAATAAGTCCTTAAACATAATTCAACATGGATGAGATAACCTTTCAGCAATGTGAATTCATTTGTGAGAAATACCTTTCACATTCATGCTCATCATAGTAAGTAAGAAATCCTTTCGGAATAGTGTTGACACTTCCCTTTCAAAGCATCACAAATTATTTACAAAACATTTCGTTAAAACATGCATACATTCAAAATTCATAATTCATAGGTTCATCATACAATCATGGTTGAAAAACATAATTCATAATGGATAAATTTAATTTCAACTAAATATATCATATATTAATATCAAATAATGCATTAGAAGAATGAACCAATCATAATAAATCATAATAGGAAGAAGCCCACATATTGAATTGAAACTCCAATTTGACCAGATGGAAATTGAATTGGAGGATATAAATCCTTGGAAATCCCATTGAGGAAAAGATTCCATGAGTGAATATACACATTCCTTTTGATGCTAGACGTCCTAATAGAATAGAGGATTGGAGATTTGGATGAAATTCTAACTCTTTTTTGTCTTCCTTAGCCTTGAGAGAATTTGGAGAGTGAATTTGGTGTAGTTTAGGGATTTAAGTAGAATAGTTGAAATGGTTAAATCATAGTCTGAAAACCTTTATATATGGCTTAAGGTAGAAACAAAACAACATAGTATTGAGTTAAAATAATTAGAAAAAGACTCAAAATTTGCTTCGGACTCAACCTACGATTTGAACCTAGGGATTACTATGGTCCATATTAAACAACCATACACCAAGTACCAGGACCATGATTTCTCCTATATTTTGATGTAATGTTTGTATGGTCCGTAGAAACCAATAGTAGAAACAACCTTTGCCCTCAAAATTCACTACGTGCGAGACTCACCAACCGGACCATCTTGGTGAACTGTACAAAAGGGGTATTGGGACTTGATTTAAGAAAAAAAAATTCTGACTTCCTACGGTTTCCACCTACGGCCTATAGAAACTTCTACGGTCCTTAGATGGGAACCATAGACATAGCCTGCATTTACTCCCTTTTCAAATTTAAAGGTCTTACAATATCTCTCTCTTGAGATCATTCATACTTGAATGGGACTCAAGACAACATAAGGAGGGTAGGGAAAGATATCTAACAACCCAACAAGAATGCACCTTCATCAACAACACATAATCAAGGAGGAATATCAACTTAAAGCTTAAACATATTCAAACATTATTTCATAAGGTACACATATAAATCATACTCGAACGCTCATAATCATGAAGAAATCAATCAAAGATACATTAAGATCTCCAAAGCAAGTTTTCATTAACATGCATGTATTAAAAACATGAGAATGAATAATATATGAGGAAGAGCCAAGAGAAACTAGAGGAAAAGATATAGGGATAACAAGAGATCATATTTGTGTCGTCCTCCCAAGTAGAGCCCTCAATTCTTTGATTCCTCCATAAGACTTTCACAGATTTAAATTCTTTATTTCTCAACTACTAAACTTGCTGGTCCAAAATCTCAATCTAAACTTTTTCATAAGAAAGACTCTCCTTTATACCAAGACTCTCCGAGGGCAGAATAGGACTTTAGAACACCAACACATTTCTTGAAAAAAAGATATGGAAAACCAAATGTACAAATGCTAAGTCATTTGGCAAATGAAGTTCATAGAAATTTGACTTGAATTGAAGGCAAATGTTAATAAGCAAAAAGTGAGGGGTTTTAAAAAAGGAGATGGTGTATTAAGGTGTCAAGGTACATTGTCTACACCACAGGTTGATGCGTTCCAAGAGAGGATCATGGAGGAAGCTCATATCTCTAGATTTCCATCCATAGGGGTTCCACAAATATGTATTGTGTCTTAAGAGAAGTCTATTAGTGGAGTAGTACGAAGAGGTGTATTAAAAAGTTCGTCGCTAAGTGCTCGAATTGCCAACAAGTCAAGGTAGAGAACCACAAGACAGACCATAGATCTTCGAGAAAGTAAGTGGGAGATGATCAATATGGATTTCATTAGTGGGTTGTCACAGTCCCTCAGGAAACATGATTTGATATGGGTGATGATTATAGATTGTATGACTAAATCACCCACACGTGATGGTTTTATTCACCAACACGTCAATTATGAGTTTTTTTAAAACTATTTTGTCCCTAAGATTAGGTATATTAAGTTCTTGATGATTTCTTGACGAGTTATTTCAAGTTTCTGTTTCATTCTTTGATATGAGGTTTTGTTGAGTTCTAGCAATGAGGATCTTGTTCTTAGGTATTGTTCTTGAGTAATTTATTGTGGATTTTTTTTTAATTATGTTTGGTCTAAGATTCCAAAAGAGTTTGAGGGAAACCGTTCAGTGGAGTTCGACATGAAACTAAAGTAAGAAAATTCGTCAAAAATCTGGGCAATGGGTGGGGCACTGCTCCACTTAGTGCACCCCGAATCACCTTCTGATTCTAGGGGTTGGTGTCCGTGCCACTCAGTGTGCCAGGGTCTCCAGGTCCCCTACTCTTTCTGTAACACCCCAAAAAGAATTTGAGCTAAAAGTTGATCCATCCTTAGTAGTGAAAAAAATTTTACCAAGGAATTTAAATTTTTTCTAAGTGTTAAGGTCACTATATATAGCACCTTGTATTCCAAAATGAACAAGAGAGAATTCATTCAAGTCATTCCTAAGTTCCTACGTTTTTGGTCAACTTCAAATGACCATAACTCTTGGTACAGGATGAGTTAGGTGAGCCATAGGATATAAAATGAAAGGTCTTTGAATTATCTTTATAAGACCATCGAGTTATATAAGATTCAAGTTTAGATGAGTGAGATATGCCGTTTTGAGTTCATGATGTTCAGTTAAGGAAAGTTATCCAAAAATAGTAAGGGGTATTTTGGTATTTCTTATCCAATCAGATTTCATTAGTTTTTATTACGGTTTTAGGTATCTAAACTAATCAGGTTCAGTTTTATAATCCTAATATACGCCAAGGGTTTTAGTTGAGATTTCAAGAAGAGGAGAAAAGATCAAGTCATTCAATAAGATTCTTGAGTTTTGTTGCGGATTTTTGCCATGGGGTTGATCCCTAAGAGACATGTAAGTTTCCATACTGTTAGGTTCGTTCACCCCTGTGTCAATCAAGTTAATTTCAGCGTTAAATTCGTTTTTAATAGTTGAAAAATTGATGTTCTTCAATTGTATTCTTGAAATTGACTTACGATTCTTGAGTTATGATGAGATTGATGAGTTCTTGAGGAAATCGTGTCAATTTTAGAGTTTTTATTGATTAGATTCTTGTGTAATTGTTCTGGGTATCTTAATCTAAAGAGAAATTGAGAAAAATAATTGAATTTAGATGAATGGGGGTTAGAAAACAAAGAAGGAAAAATTTTGGGCAGCAACTGGGTACCAGGTCCGCGTCTTCCTCAGAAACAGAACTTTTCTCCCCGCGACGTAGAGAGGTCTTGGAGCCCTCTACTTAAGAATTTATTTTGTAACCAGATATTAAAATGCATCTCCGCGACTCATACTTACTTCCAGACAGTGATTTCTTGATCGTTTCTCATATTTAGCTATCTAAAACCACTCTTAAACATTATGAGATCTTTCTTATCACAAATTACAACATTGAATTCATAAATAATATTCAAGTTAGAGTTGAGACTTGAGAGTCAAGTCTTGAGATCTCTTACGAATAATTTCGAGAAAGTCCCTTTGAGTCTTTTTTAGGAGTCTTTATACAATTTCTAATAACTT
Source organism: Solanum pennellii (assembly GCF_001406875.1). Taxonomy (NCBI): domain Eukaryota; kingdom Viridiplantae; phylum Streptophyta; class Magnoliopsida; order Solanales; family Solanaceae; genus Solanum; species Solanum pennellii. The sequence goes on from NC_028642.1 coordinate 10,668,558, forward strand.
GTTTTAAGACTCGAGTAAGTGAGTATGAGAGTGAGGAGAATGTATTCGTGAGTCTATTTGTTCATCATGAGACCCTTCATATCATGAACCATAAATCTTGAATTCATAATTCACATTCAAGAGAGAGTTAAGAGTAGACCTCAAAAAAGCTTTTGAGTTCATTTGTGAATCCGTTGAGATCAACTATCGATTTGAACTACATTTTGAGAAAGTAAGTATGAGAATGGGAAGATTTGTATGCATGAGTTCCATATTTGTATGTAGACCCTTGAGCTGAGTCATTCATGCCCATAAATTTCACATCAACTCCATAATTTTAGTGTCTTTGAAAGGAGTAGTATCTTCTCTAAGTCTTGAGCATTGAGTTCATAATCCCTTTGAGATTATATTCCTACTTATGGGACTACTAGATGCTAACCATGAAGCCCTTGAGTTGAGTTGCTCATGACCATAATTTCGCATGAACCCTATGAGTCGAGTAGTCTACAAGAGTTCTTAGTGCCTTTTCAAGAAGTCTTTTACAAATGCTAAACTTGTTTTAAAACTTGAGTTTTGAGTTGAGTAAAAGTAAAGAGTGAAGTTCATTTCTTCAAAAGAGTATATGGGTACTACGTATTCTCAAAGAGTAAATTTTTCACATTTAATCAAGAAAGGAAAAATCAATTTCCAGAAAAGTCTTTGAGCTAGTTTCCAGTAAATAATAAATGTTATCACATTTAATCAAGAGAGGAAACACTGATTTCCAACAGAGCCTTTGGGCTAGTTTTTGAACAATTAGAGTTATATTTCTGAACATATGAGTTGTTTATACTTTTTGGGAGTAGCATTGAGCACCGATATAGGAAAAATTTTATACAACTCACAACCCCATAAACCATGTAGTCAATGTGGGCAGAAAAGGGTCATACTTTTTAGATTATTCCTTAGTGTTTTTTATCATAGACTAGCGGATCCAGTTATCGGTAGGTTCTATACACCCGACAAGGTATAGGAAGGCCCTAGTAGCATAAATATTGTATCATCACATATCTCATAATGATGGTTGTCGGTTAGAGAAAATCCCACTTAGATTATTTTGTATTCCAATATACACAAAGTTTATTTTGTATTTTATATACAAACAGAGTTTATTTTGTATCCTTGCATACAAACTTAGTATATTGTATTCTTAAATACATTGAGTTGCTTTATACTATATTAAAACATTTCCATTTACTACATCTCTAATTGTTGATTCATACTGAGTTGAGTATTCAGAGTTGAATATCCAGAGTTTTGACTGCCCAGAGTCAATTGTCCTATTATTGAAATTGAGCCTTATTTAACCGAGTTGAATGTTATTGAGTTGAGCCTTAGTTCACTGAGTTTAATGTCATATTATTGATTTGAGACTTATTTCAATGCGTTGAATATCCTATTATTGAGTTGAGTCATATTTCACTGAGTTGAATATCCTATTATTGAGTTGAGTCTTATTTCACTAAGTTACTTATCCTATTATTGAGTTGAGTCTTATGTCGCTAAGTTGAATATCATATGGTTGAGTTGAGTGTTATTTCACTGAGTTGAATATCTTATCATTGAGTTGAGCCCTATTTTCTCTAAGTTGAGTTGAACTATGTTTCTTTGAGTTGGGTTGAGTTGAGTTGAGTGAGTTAAGAAGAGGTAAGTATGTTTATTTTTAATTATTTCAAGATTATGTTTACTCTTTAGAATTCCCCTTACATGCTTGTACATTCCGTGTTTGAGCCATTTGGCCTGCATCATTTCATGATGCAGATACGGGTATACAGGATCATCAATATGAGATTCTTTGATACCACATGGAGTTAGAGTTAGCTATGGTGAGCTTCTTTTCTTTTGAGGACTCCATTTTCTCTCAGTCTAATCCAGGATGTCGAGGCTCTTGTCTCGACTTTAATCTTTTTCATTTTGATGCTTCATAGATAGATAATAGAGTTTCACAAGTATGTTCATTTATTTTGTTAAATATTTTAAATACATGAGTTGCCTATTTTTGGCTAGTTATTTATATTTAGGGTAAAACATTTGGGTTAAAGCTTTGTATTTGAGTTTCATGAATTTTATTAAGTTTTTAGCTTTGTATGCTTGAGTTAGTCTTTCGCTTGTAGTCAACCAGGATGAGGGTTCGCTTGCGGACATACAATAATTCTCGATTGTCGGTCACATCCAGGGTATGGGCTCGGGTCATGACACTTTTGTCCTTATTTTCGTTTGGGATCCCTCAAATCGTACCTATGTTCTCTACTTGATATCCACATTTAAAACTTTTCATTTATCCTTGAGAGATCATGCATATCTAAGTCATAACTCTTGAATTCATAATTCAAGTTCAATATAGAGTTAAGGGTAAAATTCGAGGAAGTTCTTTTGAGTCATTTGAAAAGTCTTTTGCAAACCATTAAAATTTGTTCTAAGACTTGATTACTTAAGCATGAGGTTGAGGTGAGTTGAGTTCTTTTTTTAAAATAAATATATGGGAACTACGTAATCCCAAGAGTAAATGTTTCTACATTTAAAATGAAAGGAAATTTTGATTTCACAGTAATGAGTTCATGAAGAGTTTTTGTACACTGTCTATTATAAGAGAATCTTTTGAGTAATAATCTTAAATTTTGAGGTTGAGGAAATGTTTTTAAACTTACGAGCATGAGTTAAATTATTGGGAGTAGTATTGAGCACCAATATAGGGATGAATTCAGAAACCTCCAAGTCCTCATAGACCATGTATACCAATGTGGGTAGAAAGGGTCATACTTTATAGATGATTCTTTATTACTTTTTAAGTATAGATTAGTGGATCTACCTAGTTGAGAATGTCATATATACCGGCAAGGTATAGGAAAGTTCTGGCAATGTGGGCGAGAAGATATATCATCATGTTACTCATTGTGATGGTTTCCAATGACAAAATCTCCCAAATAAGATTAAACGAGTTATTATTGTATTTTTAAATGCATTGAGTTATTATCTACTGTTCTAAAATATGTCTTTATAATGCATTTATATATTTGATTTTATATTTAACTAAGCTGAGTAATTCTGAGTTTGAGTATCCATGAGTTGAGTCGAGATGAGGTGAGTCTATCTTTCTTTTAATCAGTTCAAGCCTATGTCTGTTCTTTAAAGTTTCATTTATGTGCTCGTACATTCCATGTACTGATGTCATTTTGTCTGTCTCTTTCATGATGCATATATAGGAGTTCCGGGTCATCAACACAAACACAATTGATACCACTTGCAGTTCTAGAGTTGCTTTGGTAAACCTCCTTGCTTCTGGAGGATTCCCATATAATTTTCAGTTTTATTAGGATGTTGTGGTTCTTGTCCCGACTTCCATCATTGTCATTAGAGTCTTCATATGTAGTAGTGTTTTAAAGAGTCTTTTTCATTTCGTTTGTTAAATGTTTAAGACTTGAGCTGATTAGCTATGTTATTGAACATTTCAAACTATATTAAGGTAAACTAATTTTGGTAATGATGTCCTTATAAATTTATTTCTATTTGAGGGTCCTTTATTGTTGTGTAAGTCTTCCGCTGAGAGTTCAGCCAATCTAAGGGTTTCCTTGGGGCTAGCAATGGTTCTCAAGTGTCGGCACGTCCAGGGCGTAGATTTGGGGTGTTACAAACATAGTTTCAGAGTACAAAGTTCAAGCTTGCAAGGATGTCTATGAATCCATGTCTGTAGAGTCTTAGTTATCCATATGAACGCACCACATCTACTATTAAGAGGCTACAACATTTAAGAACTATCTCACTTTTTTCACTCTTTTTGTGCAAAAGAGTTCAACTCTATAAAAGTTTCTTTCTAATTCGTGCTTATCTGTATCTTTCCTATCATGCCTTAATTAAGATTTTTTCGAGGTCCTACTAGTTATGATGAATGTTGATCCTTAGGATCAAGGGGTCTCTAATGCACCATAAGTGAAACCCCAAGGAGAGGTCACTAAGGTTGAGTTCCGGAATGCTATCCGGAAGTTGAGTAAAGTTGTGACCAATCAAGCTGGGTAACAAAGATGGAATCAACAGGATGTGGCTTATGCATCCAGAATTTGTGAGTTCATGAGGATAAATCCTCCAGAATTTATTGGTTCAAGTGAAAAAGAGGATCTCGAAAACTTTATGGAAGAGTTGTATAATGTATTTGTGGTAATGCATGTTGCATATGTTCAGCGTGTGAAAATAGTTGCACATCAACTCAAGGGTGTTGCTAAGTCTGGTACAACCAATGGAAGAAGAGAGATAAAATGACACCAATTGTGAGCTTGGATTTGTAGAAGAGGCTTCTTGGGATGTTTCTTTACCTGTAATCCGAGGGAGGAAAAGGTAAGAGAATTCTATAACTTGAAGAAGGAATCCATGAGTGAGAATGAGTATAGCCTCAAGTTCACCCAACTTTCCCTCTATGCTCTGGAGATAGTTGCTGATATGAGAAGAAAGATGGGCTTGTTTGTGTCTGGGTTGTCTCGCATGCCAAGTAAAGAGGGCAAGGAAGATATTTTGATAGGAGACAAGAACATAGCAAGGCTTATGATCCATGCACAATATATTGAGGAAGATAAGCTACGAGATAGAGAAGAGTTCCAGAACAAGAAGGTAAACACAACAAGTAATGAGCTCGGGCGCCATAAGAGCAATGTGAAATGGTCATCCTTTAAAAAAAGACAAATAGACATGCATCATCAACTACTACTGCACTTGCACCAAAGAACAAAGGTGGTTTGAAGAATCAGAATTCTCAAAGCTTAGAGCTAGACCTGCGCAATCTTAAAGTAGTGTGGCACGAGGAAATTGGAGTCCTTAATGTGATAAAGTGTGTTGTGATGGCTCCATTGGTTTCTTCAAGTGTTGTAAAAATTGTCCCTTCATGAGAGACTGTCCTAAGAATAGGCAGGGTAGTGGTTATGGAGGAAATATAGCCCAATCTTCTGCAGTGGCTCAGCTAGACAGGGCTGCACCTACAGGAGCTATTTCAAGGACACGTGGAAGAGAAAATCATCTCTATGCTATAACTAGTCTCCAAGAGTCACAAAATTTACTTGATGTTGTTATTGTATGATCAAAGTATTTACTTTTGAGGTATATGCATTGCTTGATCCAGGTGTGATTCTATCTTTTTGTGACTCCATATATTGCTAAGAATTTTGATATTCTTCCTAAAACATCATTCGCCCTTCACTATTTACATACCTATTACTGAGTCTCTTCTAACTGAGAGAGTATATCGTGATTGCACCATTTATGTCAATCACAAGAACATCATGACTGATTTAGTTGAGTTGCATATAGTTGACTTTGATGTTATTTTAGGTACGGAACGGTTTCTTGATTGTTATGTCTAAGTTGATTGTATAACTCAAGTAGTGAAGTTCCAATTCCCTAATGAGCCACTTATAGAGTGGAGGAGTAGTTCAGCAGTGTCTAAGAGTAATTTTATTTCAGACTTTAAGGCCAAAAAGTTAGTTGCCAAGGGGTGAATTTATCACTTAGTATGAGTTGATGATTCAAGTTTTAAGACGCCACCTATTCAATCAGTTCTAGTTGGGAGTGAGTTTTCATAGGTCTTTCTAGATGATCTTCCTAGATACCCTCTTGAGAGAGAAATAGACATCGATATAGATTCTTCCTGATACTTGACTGATTTCTGTTCCGCCATATAGAATGACTCCTGCCGAGTTAAAAGAGTTAAAGGAACAGTTGAAAGACCTTCTTTATAAAGGTTTCATTCGACCAAGTGTCTCACCTTGGGGTACTCTGGTCTTATTTGTAAGGAAGAAAGACGGTTCTCTTAGGATGTGTATTCGTTACCATCAATTGAACAAGGATACTATAAAGAATAGGTATCCTCTTTCAGAAATTGATGAGTTGTTTGATCAAATTCAGGGTGTCACTTACTTTTCTAAGATAAATCTCATATCGAGGTATCAATAATTGAGAGTAAGAGAGAGTGATATTCCAAACACATATTTTAGGACCCTACTATGGTCATTATGAGTTTCTAGCCATGTCTTTTGGTTTGACTAATGCTCCTTCAACACTCATGGACCTTATGAATAAAGTGTTTAAGCCTTATCTTGATATGTGTGTTATCTTATTCATTGATGAAGATATGATTTGTTCATGGGATGAGGAGGATCATGCTAATAATCTCATAGTAGTTCTTCAAACTCCTTGAAATAGAGAGTTGTATGCCAAAATTTCTAAATGTGAGTTTTGGTAAACCAACATCTCCACTAATATTAGGAAATTCTTGGGATTGGCTGGTTAATACAGATGGTTTGTCGAGGGGTTATCATCTATTTCGTCCTCATTGGAAAAATTGACTCAAAAGACAGAAAAGTCTCAATGGTCTGAAGGTTGTCAGAAAAGCTTTTAGGGATTGAAAACACGGTTAACTACTGCCCTAGTATTGACCTTACCGAAAGGTATACAAGTCTTAGTTGTGTACACAAAGTTTCAAGTATTGTTTATCCAAACACCTTATTCATCAAGTCAATAAATGCAGCCAGGGTATAAGTTAAACCAAACGATATTACCAATAACTCATAATGACCATATCGCGTCCAAAAAGCACTATTCGGAATGTCATCGTCTTTCACCCTCAATGGGTGATAACCCGACCTGAGGTCGTCCTTAGAGAAGTAACTTGCTCCTTGGAATTGGTTAAATAAATCATCCATTCTTGGAAGAGCATACTTATTCTTAATAGTAACTAATCTTAGGCATATTTGTGTTCCCATATTGCTAATTATGCCCATAGTTATGCTTAGCTTCGAGTCGTTAAGTCTAGATTAAGAGTCTTATTAAGTGAATTCTATGTTGCCAACTAACCAACATGATAATTGTGCAGGGAGGCGAGGTGAAAGAAACATGAACTAAAAGGAGCTAATAAAGGGACATGAAAATATAAGGAGGAATAAAAGTAAAATGAAGAAGAAGAAATTCCTAAACGGCATTTGCATATTACACCCGCGTCGCGCAGAAAGGGGAGGATTCTCAAGCTTTGAATTAATTTTTGAAACAGAAGACTACGTGTAGCCTCCGCATCGCACAACTGGTGAAAGAATATTAATCTTCAAATTAATTTCGAGGCAGTGCACCTCGTGCCAGCCCAGTGTCGCGCGCTTGGAGCCCCAATTTGGAAATCCGACTTTAGTATAAATAGGGTTGTATTTGTAATTTTATAAGCATTCTTTTTCTAATTTTCAAACTGGAGCATCAAGAACAATACTTAGCAGCGTGTAGGGTTAGGCTTTATCTCTTTTCATCTTGTAATTCTTGGGAATGATTTGCATAACTTTGAATATCATTATGAAGATTATAAGTAGCTAAATAACCTAGTTCTAGGGTTGTGGCTACAAGATGAATGAAACTTGTTTAAATTGTTAAAGGTTTTACTATGAGTTATCGATGATTCGTTCTTACATTCTTGTTATTTGTATTTGATGATTGGCCACCATAGAAATAAATTTATTGTCCAAATTGAACTCGAGAGAGGAAGAAGAGGATAGAACGTGGTTTGTAGGAAGTTTTGGTGACTCTAAATAGCTAGGGTTTATTCGTTTCTAGGATAAAGATATAACTAGAAACCTTGCTTGGATCACCATACAGGAAGATTATTTAATGCTCAACTCTTATTCATCTTATCCCCGCTCAACGATGTAGTTAGGATGGTAATTGTTGTAGGCGATTAGAGGTCGAGAGACCATGATAATACATCTAACCCTGTGGTTTAGAGAGGAGATAATTCCAAAATAAAACCATTAGTAAAGAATACCAACTTCGTGATTCCTGATAAAAGTCACAGTCCTTTCTCATATTATCGTTGGAAATGGAGAAATTGAATCACTGTAGTTACTTAGTTACATAGAATTAGTAGTTAATATTCTTTATAAAATTTTGGAAATTGCACTTGTATTGATGTAAGAGTTAGAAAAGTTAATAGAGTCTAGTCTGAAGTTCGTGTGGGAATGATAATAGGCTCCTTAACAAACCTTGTTCAATTTTTGATAATCAATATAAATATGTGAAGTGACCTCTTTATTTCAAACAAACATGACTTGATTAGCCTATAAAGACATACTTAAATTAATGAAACCCTAGTCCAACAAATCATTCAATTGATCTTTCAGTTCCTTAAGTTTTCCTAAAGCCATATGGTATAAAAGGAATAAAGATAGGTTGTGTATTTGGGAGAAGGTCAATACTTAAGTCTATTTCCCTTTGGGGAGGAACAATAGGTAAATAATCGAGAAATTCTTGTGAAAACTCATTTACAATGGGGACTGACTCAAGAGTAGGGGTTTCAGAATTCATATTCCTAACCCAAACAAGATGATAAATTAAACCCTTATAAATTATTTTTCTAGATTTAAGAAATCAAAAAAATGATCCTTACGCATAAAATTTACTTCTTTCCATACTAGAACTGGTTCATTTGGAAATTTAAACTTGACAATTTTGGTTCTACAATCAATAGAAACATAACTAGAATGGAGTCAGCCCAGACAAAAATAACATTTAAATCTAATATATCAAGCTCTACAAGATCTACATGAGTGCTTCTATGGATTAAGGAGATGAGACAACTTCTATTGACTCTCTTAGCCATGATATATTCATTAATAGGTGTAAAGACAGAAAACGGGTCTATCAACACATCTGGAAGAACATCAAACCTCATATCCATATCCATTGCCACAAAGGACAAGGTAGTACCAAGATCAAGAAAAGGATAAACATCAACATGAAAGACTTTCAACATACGGCTAACTATATAGGGAGACCCTCTTGATTTGACAAGTTTGAAGTTCATAGAATCAGTTTTTCTTTGGGGCAGTTGAACCCGAACCACTAGGCACAACTTGCCTACATCCCTTCCCTTGTAATTTCTAGATGGGAAATCCCTCATTTGGTGACCACTCTTATCACAACAAAAACAATTACCCATACCAATCAAACATTTTCCCAAATGAATCTTCCCACACTTTTGGCATGTGGGAACAAAAATCCATTTACACTACCATTAATGATTTAAGCCTTAAGGTAAGAAACCATATGTTTTTTGAACTTAGGAGCCGAAGCATTGGAGGAACCTTCACCGGAATTGTTTTTTGCAACCTACAACAACGACGTTCATCAGATTTAGTATGTAAAAAGTAACCATCACCCATCTTTGCCCTTTTTTCCTCCCTAGACCTTTCCTCAAATTTTTCCTTTTTAATTTGTTGAGCATGAATCATTAGACTATGTATGTTCATTTCATTAATGAGCATAGCGATACTGCATTCTTTAGCTATCATCTCAAAATCTCGCTAAACAAACTTGCTCATCCTTTCCCTAAGATCGGCAACAATAGTATGAGAATAGCTAGACAATTGTGTGAACTTAAAGGCATACTCATTCACACTCATATTTCCTTGACGAACGTTGATAACTTTAAGTATGTTTTCTTCCCTCACTCAAGGGGAACTAACATATCGAGAAAAACAACCTTAAACTTCTCTCAAATGAGAACCCGCATCAACCGCCCTTTCTTCCTTCCATTGGTTAAAACAAACTTGAGCAACACCCTTAAGTTTGTACGTATCTAATTTGGCCTTTTCCACTAGTGTCACTTCTATAATCATCAACACCTTAAATATCTCATCAATAAACTCTTGAGGATCTTCCTCAACCATGGAACCATGAAACTCTGGGTTTCAATCTAGTGAAGTATCTCACACTAGTTTCCACCATACCTACAATTGGGTTCATGGGCACCACAATCTCCCTATTGTCTTGAGTTTTCATGACTTGAGAAAACAATTATGAATCAGTTCTAAGTTTTACACTAGTCACTTGTTCGGCAAAAGGGTTGGCAAAATTTGTGGACATTTTTGAGAAGCTTCTCATTCCACATCCTCATACGCTTTTCCTCCTAATGTAAGCTCTTCGAAGGGTCACATACTGAAAAGGATCAAATAAGGATTGGGAGAGAGACATCTAGAGCTATACTTTATTATATGACTTCAGAATGATGAAAGAAGTGAAATTCCCTAAACGTCCTGTAGCCTCTCATTCATAAATCTAGCACGCCTCACACTCATGAACAAGCCTCTACTCAACGTGGCTTAAGAAAGTAGGTACTTTCTAGAATTTGGTCTCTAAATACCAATTTTGTCACATCCTAAGGTATACTCTAGGTGTAATATGGCATACAAAACCCTGGGAGGGCCTACACAAGACACTTAGCATACATCATACAAGATAATAGAATAAAAAACATTAAAAGATATCATTTATATCTCAAAAGAGTTTTACAAAAGCATAATCTAATTTAAGTCTCAAAGTTATCTAATACATCGTAAGAAAAAATATTGGTACGTAATCTGTGCATCACAAAGTGTGAAACAAAATATATAAAAACAATAAAAGTGGCATTCCTCGAAACATAAGTACTCACCAATCTTGAAAGCTTGTGAAGAATCAACTAGACACGAGTATGGAAGATAGAAGCATTGGACCATACATTAGTGAAACAATATAGCCACAAGTATGCATTAGTCCATGAAATGTTCTAGTATGATGAAATATGTATAACATAAGCATGATAGCATTGATGACATAAAAAGAGTAGGCATGATCATACTGGAACATTTAAAAGATTTTATAGAATAAATGACATGAGAATCATAAAACATAGTCAAATACACTAACATAACAGACTTAAGGAAATCTTGAAGAAAAAATAGTAATTTTGTGGGATCTTAATTTTAACAGACAATAAGACCATAAAAGTTATATCATGGATCTGGTATATTCTTCATACTGAAAGAAGGGAAAACTCCTTGTGAAGGTACAATCTATACATATCATCATTTTCTAAAGTGTATCCACTAACTAAGGCATTTAAGAAATTCTACGGGGGTATATAGTTTGGGACTAAAGGTTGCTACGAGAGATGACCCTATTAAGCCTTCGCCTTAGAGCTCTCTCGGTGCTAAGTCAAAATTCCAATGAAATAGATAAAAAGCAAATGTCTTTTTAACATAGGAAAGGCAATGATCAATACCAATCCATACTTTTGATATTAAAATGGCTCATAAATATCCCTAACCTATGGGGAAAAGCTCATAAATATCCCTCTCCACCTTTGGATCTAAAAATAATCTTAAGGTTTATGTTTGGGCTCAAATATACCCCTCAACCTAACATAAATATTCAGGTCAACTTTAACTTTTTAAAAATCCACCCGACATTTTCTAGTTGGTGTCATACTTACTTGTTTTCTTTTTCTACATGCCTTACACAAAACCTATAAGTTCTTTTCCTCCTCCAAAATCCATCAATCTTTTGAGTTTAACTTTCGCAGGTGGTAATAATTTCTCAATGTCAGTGATGGTCAAAGTTTTTCCTTCATGACATTCAAATTGCTTTACTAATTGAAAAAAGCAATACTAAGTGAAATTTGTGTTTCCATACTCGATTTTACGTTAAATCAAAGGATTATTATATTCATTCACATAGCAGAGTTAAATAGACCGAAGAGGATTCATCGATATCTCTTTTAATATAAAATAATATTGTATCTATAGATTCAATATTTGTAACACCTTGGCAAAAAAGCGTATTATAATTCACGACACAACTCAAAATTAGGGACTTTTAGACTTTTTTACGTAGATATACACTTCAGATGTGTAGTGTCTGAAGTTAGATTTGTAAAAATCAAACTTTGCTTTTTCTAGTAGGTGAAGATGCAAACTTTATTTTGCTAAGGCACAAATGGTCGATGTTGTTGATTGTGTTGGTAGGCGGGCAAAAAAGGGTGTTGATTCAGGTGGGTATTCAAGGGAATTGATGAAAAACGGTGAATTTGCAATCACAAGCAGAAGCAAAGTAGTAGTATTTACTTGATGAAAGATTTTAATAAAGCTTTCTTGAATGCAAAGGCAAAGGGTTCTTCTACTGCTTGTATTTTGACTCTTTCTGATGACACATTACACTTTGTTAACATAGGACATAGCGAACTTGTAGTCATCAGATAATTGAGAGGGGATAGTTATGTATAAATTGAAAGTTTAGCAATTCGAATGTATTGGAGAAATTCAATATTCTGGTAATGGAAAGGAATATAATCGTGTTGGGAACAAATAGATTGTTTGATAATGTTCATGATTTTAAGTTAGAAGCAACTTTGGATTGGGAAGTATGAACTTAAGCGAGGAAGAGCCATAGATCGATGAATTTTGGAGGAGAAAGAGGATGTACAATTAAACATATCTATGGACCTTGGAGGAGAGGAAAAACTCAATGTTTTGTGTAAGGCACGTTTAAAAAGAAAAAAAGAAAATGAGCAAGTATGTCATCAATTAGAAAAGGCCAGGAGGTTGTTCAAAAAATTAAAGTTGACTTGGATATTTTGTTAGGTTGAGGGGTATATTTGAACACAAAATAAACCTTAAGGATAATTTAGACCCAAAGATGGAAGAAGGGTACTTATATGCCTTTGCCCATGGGTTAGAGATACTTATGAGTGTTTTCCCTAAATATTATTCAACGTGGATGAGAAAATCTTTCACTAATGAAAATTAATTTGTGAGAAATACATTTCCCAATCATGATAATAAATAATAAGTGAGAAATCATTCAATAGCATTGACACTTCCCTTTTAAAGCATCTTCAAATCATTTATAAGCATTTCATGAAAACATGCATATCTTCAAAATTCATAATTCAAAGTTCATGGTTTCATCATGATTGGAAAAATAAAATTTAGGCATGCATATATGCAATTTCAACTAAATATCATAGATTTACATCAAATAATGCATTATAAGACTTAATAAATAATTATTGGTATAAACCTACATTTATTGAATTGAAACTCTATTTGATTAATTAGAAATTGAATTGGGAAGGATTATCCTTGGGGAGCCCATGAAGGAAAGGACTCCATGGGTGAATACACATATTACGTGATGTTAGAATCTCATAAAGAATGGAGGATTGGAGACTGGGATGAAACCCTAACTTTCTTCTTCTTCCTTAGCATTGAGAGAATTTAGAGAGTCAATTTGGTTAAGTTTAGTCACTTTAGAAGAATGAGTTTAAAATGGGTAAATTGGGGTCTTAGATGCTTTCCATAGGGATTAGGGTCGAAGGAAAAATACATATATTGATATGAACCAATGGGGAAAAAACCATAAATCCCATTGAAAATAATTATTGGACTTGACCTACGATTTGGTTCTACGGATCATAGGACTTCCTCCGATCTGTGCTAATCAACTTTAGACCAAGAAATGGGACATGTTTACGGTTAGTAAGTCTTCTACGATCCATGGAAACCAATTGTAGAAATAAACTTTGAGCCTCAAACTTTCACTAAGTCTGAGACTCATCTGCAAGACTTATCTAAGATTCATACAAATATAACGCGTCGTCCTGGTGACTCGTAGAAAAGGGGTATTGAGACTTAATTTTAGAGAAATAGTTCCCACTTCTAACAGTTGTCATCTATAGCCCGCAAAAGCTTCTAGGGTCCATAGATGGAAAATGTAAACACAACCTGCAACCCAGAAATAATTTATTTTCTACATTTTTCAAATTTCAAGGTGTTACAACTTCTACCGCATTTGCTTCCTATAATGGAGCAGTTCAAGTGAGACGGATTTCATAATTTTTCAAAAAAAAGGTATTATGTTGATTATCCATAAGAAAGTATAAGATTAAATATAAATACTTATTAAATGCCCTTTTGTGTTATTGCTTTTATAAGACCAAATTTGATGAATGAAAAGTAGTAAGAGTTTTTTCTCCAACATATCCTTATTTGATATGTTTTCCTCGCATAATTTCAATCGGAGAGTTATTAAATATACAACAAATTTATATGCACTACAATTTTAAAATCTTGTAATAGTAACTGTATCCATTCATACACCCTTGGCAATACTGTTGCCTTAAGTTGGTCATACTGTTCCTTTAAAGTAGTCCACAACTCGAGTGGATCTTCACTGTCAAATATTCTGCCTTCAGTCCTCCATCCAAAAGATGACAAAGAAAATTCATAGTCTTTGCATTGTCTTGACTCGATGTTGGATTATCCTAAGTATGGTGGTACCAAAACCTTTAGTGTCTAGCCGAATTTCAGCATTGACCAACCAGGATAGATATTTTTTGTAAAAATATCAAGTGTCATGAACTCCATTTTTGACGAATTTGATATGATCAAAATTATCATAAAAGTAGTCAAATAAAATTATATTAATGAACTTATAACCATTGAAAAATAAAAAATGCCATATGTAGTATTCTTTAGTAACTTTTATATTTTCATCAATTAATAAAGTTTACTTTACCACCTTATAGTATTTAGAGAATATTAAAGCCTGAATATATTTAAATGTATACTGATCTTTAGAATTCCAAATTAGAAATATTTATACCACTGAAGCATACCTTATAAGAGACTTCGTATTGATAACGTGTTATAAAATAAATATAATAACGTGAAATAACAAAGAAAAAAAGAGAAAGGGTACTAGTGTTTTTCTTTCAAATATTTCAATCTCTATGTATTTCTAAAGATTAATTAATAAGAATAGAATTATAAATCTTCATTATTTTTTTAATAAATATGTAAATTTAAAAAAGGAAAATGGACAGATTTACCCCCAAACTTTAATAGATAGTACATATATGTCCTCCGTTATACTTTGCGTCCATATAAGCCTCTGTCGTCCAATTATAGGTACACATATATCCCTCTCACTAACGCACCCCTAATTTTTTACACATGTCTTAATCCTATTTGTCACCACTAGAATCAAGACCCCAGACGAGATCGGCGTCGTTGACCTCTCAAAGGTCGCAGACAAGCCTACATACTTCGTCGTTACTTCATCTAGGTTAAATTTAGCAGAAATTTGAAATTTTGTTTACTTAAACTTTAGATTGGAAAACATTGATCTCGCATAATACTATCTAGTAAACTCATAAGAGTTCACAACAACCATCTAAATCAACATAACCAAATGAAAGATGTAGTCATGAATATAGAGTTGCCAAAATCGCACCAATACAACGTCTGAAAGTAAATACGAAAAAAACGCTAGTGGAACATACTCCACTAGATCATGCCTACATCTACGCTAGAATAAATAAGTAAGCATCCTCGAAACCTTGAGGGCCTACCAAATCTGGATGAAAGCTCCACGTTCGGTTAACTTCTGCGTAGACTCGTAAGCTCCAACGTCCAGCTGCACCTGCACCTAAAAGTAGATAAATGTATGAATTAATACACACTTGTACTAAGTATGGGTATATGCAAGCACACCCACGGACATGCATGGTTTAGAATAGCTCTCTCCTAACGATATGAGTTATGGAAAGTCAAGTCAGTGGACTTTCCAAAATCGGATTAGGAAAGTCATGCCATGAGAGTAACATGCATCATCATACGTATCATGTTGCACACAACACATAACATATTGCATATAGCACATATCATATTTTATTTCATTCATTCATATGACATGAGACCCTGGAAGCATGGACTTAACATTAGGACTTCCCAAAATGAGGACTCAACATATGGGACCTCAACTAGGGAGCCTTCTTTAGGAAACACAGAGTCTGCTTCATTCATTCATATGTACTTCATTTAATTTCATTCATAGGCTAGTGTAAACACCAGCTATATCTAGGATGTAGTTTAAGACTCTCATTGGGTTCACTGTGCAATGACTAAGAATGACCTAATGTCATTACATAAGTCTAGTTGACCTCTTGATTATCCTACCCAAACACCTTTGGTATCGTTCATTTAATGGTGTTCATTACATGAGTCTAGCCTCATTATTTCTTTGGGAACTTTAACTTTAACCGACATATCATGTGACCATCATGAAATCCAATTTCTACCCCACACAGAAAAGAGGTGGAATCACCGGACAAAGTGAAACCAAAACATGCTAGCGTATATTGGAAATTGAACCCTGGTACATCCCTATGTTGGCTGCATAGGTTCAAACACTAGGAGATATAAGAAAACCCATACCCGTCTGGATGGACAGTCTAATCTCATGAGAATTACACGAACCTATGCCTTCCCAAAAGAAGGAATAGCCACTCATAGCTACCCTATCGGTGCTCAAAATAAAGTTCCATTACATTCATCTCATACATCATAGAATATGGATTCTAGCATGAGTACATCATAGATCATGAGATGATTTCTCATCTCATTATTAGTATTAAGCATATATTAACTTCAATACTTTCATTAGAGTGTTCATAGAGACTGGTCTCTTCATTAACTTTACACTCTCATAGGTGAGTACGTTCTGGTAACATTTATTTAGGCTCATTTGAGATTGCTCTCATATTTCACATTAGCCTCTTATCATATTGTCACCATATTCATTAGCCTTAGCACATTTGCCCTACATTATTACTCACCCCTTACGTGAATGTTCATTTCATTATATGCCAATGCACTTGGACTTTTAGTATGTTTCACACTCTTACTTGACCCTTATGGGGTCACATCATTCATCACATAACTTCTTAGGTTCACTTACTTTATAAACGTATGCTGGACGTATGAGTCCACACACACAAGCCATGAGGCTTCATTCGTAATTTGTCTAAGTGATTCATACTTACCCAAGGTTATGTGGTACAAGACTTATGCATCTTGTAAGTATGGCAGATCTCAGTTTCGATCCTTAAAGGCAACATTCATTTAATTATTTATTCACGTACGACTTATGTGTCAATACGGAATTGGGCAAGGGAACACTACTTGAAATACCTTGTACAACACTTAGTTAGTTTTCTTTATAATTTTTGTTGACATAAAATTCTTGGCTAGGGAACACGAGATCCAGCCCCCACATCCACACTTCTTTTCATTCTTTTTTCTTGATTTTTTGTCTTAAATATTTCGGCTTGGGGGACCCAAGATTGAATCCCCACGCCCACATTCCTTTCTTTTTTTTTCTCTACATGATTTCTTCGTTTAGACCAAGAGGGTGTGTGATCGATTCCCCCCAACCTCACCCTATTTTTATTTATATTTTCTTCTTACTTTCTCATTCCGCCAAGAGGTTGTGGGTTTGATCCCCACATACCTCATTTTATTATTTAATTTTTTTATAACTTGTATATGGTGAGGTCTTGGGTTCAATCCCCACTGACCTCATGCATTTTTTTAAAAAAAATTTAAAAGTAAATTTTTTTACAGTAAGCTGGTTGAAACAAAATTTCCATCAATTTCCAAAAAGATAGAAATTTGATCACCTTTTTGAAGTCCATTTTCTCACCCTCTTTCACGTTAAACATTAAGACATTTTGACTAGTTCTTCGGGAGATCCTTAGGTTCATTTTCAAGGTTACTTTCAGTCAAGAATTATCATTCAATTCAGCAACTTTGTACTCATATGAACATCACGTTTTTAACATATTCGTACACACATAATTTATAACATTTTAACATGTCAATATTAAGCTTCAAACCATGTCTAATTCACGACACAACACATGCACAAATAAGTTAATGAAATTCACATTTTCGGAACACCTCTTTCATTTCTACATAATTACGAATACACATTCAAACACGTAATCACAACCAGCCCTAAAATCATCTAACAGAAGTCACACCAACACATACTTGAATCTTTCAAAAGATCTAATGACAGGGGCATGCAACGGGGACAACATTAGTTTTCGATTGTGAATAGACTGAACCTTAGAGGTCTCTTGGGAAAGGGACCAAGAGGGAAGAAAATTCATACCTGAAGTCGTTCAAAGATGTTCCTACGTGTTGCCAAAATCCCCCTACTAAGCCGACGTCTCACCACAGAAAGCACAAGCACAATCCTTCAAGAATTTAGTTTTTGCTTTTCGTTTTGAAGCTTATTTTGCTTTTGAGTTTTAGCGTTCAAGTTCTTGATGAAATTTATTTTTTTTTCCGTTCTTTTATTTTACTGATGAATAATCGTGCAAGTGAGGTAGAAGTAGAGATAGACGTGAGAATGAGTGGTAGCTTAGGATTAGGAGATTTAGCTTTGGAATTAGTCAAACTAGGACTCCACATAAATTAATAAAATTTGATTTCTTAAAGGCTTGGGTGAAATTACTAATTATGCCCTTACTTAAATCAGCTAATTTATATAAATTGATAATTTAACATTGCTTCCACCAAGGATAGAACCCGGGTGAAGCTTAACTTGCAAAAAAGGGTCAAATACGGCCAACCCTACCCGAAGTGCCCTCCTCTTTAAATTAATTATTTAATTAATTAAATGCTTAGGGTATTACAATACTACCCCTAGCCTGGAAAAGGCCATTTTACCCTTAGACCCTCCAAACCTAAGATTACCCCTTGCAAGTTCGGTAAAAACTCATCCGGGTGAATCTCTTCAATTCGGGTGCCCTACATGGTTTGTTCTCACCTTGGCTAGCTCAAATAATTCACCAAGTTGGTTGGCTTGGATAGTGAATAGGTTATGAGGTCTGGTTCTACGTGCAACAAGTCGTGTGGACTCGTTCTAATCCAGGCATTCTAGGTACATTTAAGCATTGCTTAGCATTGTCATTTCCAGGTTGTTACATTATCCCCCCCCCCCTTAGGAACATTCGTCCCCGAATGACACTTCTAATTATCTCGTACAATGCCAGTCATATCGTAACATGAGTACTTTACACAGTCAAGCAATATCAACAAAGAATAAAGGAGACAAGAAAACTTAGACTTAAAAGTAAGGAGTCTAACCTCAAGAGCTGAAAAGATGAGGATAGCGGGATCTCATATCGTCCTCTGCCTCCCATGTAGCACCCTCAACAAGATGGTTCCTGCACAATACCTTCACTGTGGCAACCTCCTTGTTTCTCAGCCGCTTTACTTGCCGGTCTAAAATCTCAACAGGAACATCCTCATAGGACAAGTCTTCATCAACCCCTAAACCTTCAACAGGAAGAATCGATTCTGGATCACCACGGCACTTCTTTAACATAGAGACATGAAAAACAGGATGAACAGAAGCTAGCTCCGTAATGCAACGCCAACTCATAGGTCACCTCACCCACACGCTGTAGAATCTCGTATGGCCCGACGTACCTCGGACTCAACTTCCTCTTCCTGCCAAAACTCATCACCTCTTTTATGGGTGATATCTTCAGGTATACTTGGTCACCAACATCAAACTCTAAAAGCCACTTCCTGTTATCTACATAAGACTTCTGCCGACTGAAAGAGTAGCCAACCTGCCCCTAATCACCCTGACCTTCTCTAAGGCTTCATAAATGATCTCTGGACCCAAAATGGATGACTCTCCAACCTCGAACCACCCAAATGGAGACCTACACCTCCTACCATACATTGCCTCAAACGTTGCCATCCCAATGCTGGAGTGATATCTTTTATTATATGAGAACTCTATCAATGGTAGATGGTTGTCCCACTACCTCTGAAGTCGATCATACACGCCCTCAACATGTCCTCCAATGTCTGAATGGTGCGCTCTGCCTGCCCATCTGTCTGAGGATGGAAGGCAGTACTAAGCTTTATCTGCATGCATACGCTCTTCTAGAAGTATCTCCAGAAATGCGAAGTGAACTGAGCTTCTCTATCTGAAATAATAGACAAAGGAATCCCATGCCACCTCACAATCTCATCAATGTAGAGTCTCTCATAATCCTCGGCCCTGGAAATTTCTTTTCATTTTTCAGCATCCTTTCATCAAGTTACACCTTAGTTCTTAGGGGAATTTTGTAGTGCATTTAGAACGGTTTAGTTGCATTTTCATGGATTCGTTTAGCCAAGAGATTATCCCTCAAATCAGACAAATTTCAACTCATATGAACATCACATTTACATCAACATGTGTATATGAAATATAAAGAACTCTCATGCCATTTCAAGTCCTAAACCATGAACAATAGCCACGGCAAGACATACATACACACGTAGTTACATTTTCGGAAACATCAACATAGGTGACATAATTTCAAACGTACATATAAAAACATAATCATCACGAAAACACATTTCATCCCTATTTTTCTACCCGCAAACATAACAAACCTATGATTCAATGGGAGCTAGTGACAGGGATATGCAATGGGGAACAATTCTAGTTTTCGGAATGAATATTCTAAACCTCAAGGAGTCTCTTGGGAAAGGGACCAAGAGATAAGAAAACCCATACCTTTTTTACTTTCAAACCTCGACTTTCTTCCCAAAGAATCCCTCCAAACAGACGTCCAAATCCAAGAGCTTCAACACAAACTTGACAGAAAACCCCTCTCTTTGCCTAACGTGTTCGATTAGTTCTTTGTTTATAATATTTGTTATGAGTTCTTCAAGTGTGAAGAACTTTGGTTTACCTACTGTCTTTTACGTTATTTTTCAGAGAAAACGTGTGTGAGAGTGATAGAGACGTGAGAGAGAGGGATGAGCATGGGAGAGAAGAGTTTTTTTAGGCTTAGTAGTCTAGTTTAGGACTTAGTCAAATAAGTTTTTACTTAATTATTAAAATCTGATTTCATTTTATTTTAAATCAGCTAATAACTAATAAATATAAATTAATTACATTAACTTACCAACTTAAATTAAAAATAATTTAATTCATTGCTTCCACCTAGGTTCGAACCGGGTGGAGCAGGACTTCACTTCAAGAGCCCAATTTCGGCTCTCTCTCTCAAAAATGCCCCTCCACCTTATTAATTAAATACTCAATTAGATATTTAGGGTAATTATGATACTAACCTTATCCTGGAAAAAAACCATTTTACCCCTAGACCCTCCAAACCTAAGATTTCCTTTTTTTAAGTATGATAAAGACTCTTTCGAGTAAATCTTCGTATTCGAGAGTCCTACATGGTTGGACTCAACCTTTCCTAGTTAAAATAACTCCCCAAGTTAGTGGGCTTGGATGTAGAAAGGGTTCCAAGGTTTGGTTCTACGTGCATCAATCTGTGTGAACCCGATCTAATCATTGACATTCTAGACACATTAAGCATTACTTAGCATATCCATTTTTAGGGTTGTTACAACAGTCAAGCAATAGCAACAACAATGGAGAGATAAGGAAATTTAGACTTAAGAGTAGGAAGAAGTCCAACCTCAAGAGATGAAAATATGAGGGTAGCGGGATCTCATATTGGCCTCGGCCTCCCACGTAGCACCCTCAACAAGATGATTCGTCCACAATACCTTCACTGTGGCAACCTCCTTGTTTCTCAGCCGCTTGACCTGTCTGTCTAAGATTTCAATAGGTACCTTCTCATAGGACAAGTCTTCATCAACCCCCAAAATTTCCACAGGTAGAATCGATGTTGGATCACCTAGGCACTTCTTTAACATGGATACACAAAAGAATGGATGGACAGAAGCTAGCTCCGCAGGCAATGCCAACTCATAGGCCACCTCACCCATACGTTGTAGGATCTCGTATGTCCCAACATACCTCGAACTCAACTTCCCCTTCTTGCAAAACCTCATCACCCCCTTTATAGGTGATATCTTCAGATAGACCTGGTCACAAACATCAAACTCTAAGGGACGTTTTCTGTTATCTGCATATGACTTCTGCCGGTTGTAAGCAGTAGCCAACCTGTCCCTAATAACTTTGACCTTCTCTAAGGCCTCATGAATAATCTCTTGACCCAAAATGGATGACTCTCCAACCTCGAACCACCCAAGTGGAGATCTACACCTCCTATCATACAGTGCCTCAAACGGTGCAATCCCAATGCTGGAGTGATAGCAATTATTATACGAGAACTCTATCAAAGGCATATGGTCATCCCAGCTATCCCTGAAGTCAATCACACACACCCTCAACATATCCTCCAATGTCCGAATGGTGCGCTCTGCCTGCCCATCAGTCTAAGGATGAAAGGAAGTACTAAGCTTTACCTGCGTGCCAAGCTACTCTGGAAAGATCTCCAAAAATGTGAAGTAAACTGAGCTACTATATCTGAAATGATAGACAAAGTAATACCATGCCATCTCACAATCTCATCAATGTAGAGTCTCGCATAATCCTCGTCTCTGTAAGTGGACTTCACAGGGATAAAGTGAGCAGACTTAGTCATCCTGTCCGCAATAACCCATATGGAGTCATGCTGTCTCCTAGACATCGGAAGACCAACCACGAAGTCCATGTTAATGGCGTCCCACTTCCAAGTCGTAACCTCAATCATTTGAGTGAGACCATCAGGCTTATGGTGCGCTGCCTTAACTTGTTGGTAATTAGGACACTTGGCCACATACTCAGCAATGTCTTTCTTCATGCCATCCCACCAATCGATCTTCTTGAGGTCATGATACATCTTGGTGGAACCTGCATGTATCAAATACATGGAACCATGGGCCTCTACAACAATCTTGGTCTACAAATCATCCACGTCTAGTACACACAGCCTGTCCTGGTACCTAAGTATGTCGTCACCTCCCAAAGCAAAGGACTCATTCATCTTTATCAGCACTGAGACTTCAAATTCATCAACACATGATCAAGATGCTAACCCTTCTTGACTTCAGCTACCAAGGATGATTCAGAACTGGGATGAACTGAAATACCCCCACTAGTACAAGCCATCAACCGCACGCCCAGTCTAGCGAGTCTGTGTACATGCTTCACCAACTCCTTCTTCCCATCATCAATGCGGGTTGTACTTGTCACGACCAGGGAGCACCCCCTAGAAGTAACATGGCGTACTTGACCTCTCAGAGGTCTTATACAAGCCTATAGTTATCATTCATCGCATTGAAATAGTAAATTTAGCGGAAAATTTAAAACTTTTCATAGCACCTCATATGCTAGAAACTTTACTTCATATACATATAAAATATAAGTCATAATACATATATAGTCTCTAAGTCTCTTTTCCATCTTATACTCAATAACTTTGGAGTACATTAGGGACACGGCCCTTAAGACATAATACAAACTATACAATATTAAAATAGACTTTACAATAAGTACACATTAGGACATCCTTGGACTTAAGTATTCCTTTCCTTGAGCTTAGGAATCACCTATCAATCTCTTCACCCTTCAAGACATCCTTTAAGCATCCATAACCTAAACTTTGTGTAAAAAGTAGAGAAGAATGGTATTAGCACAAGAATGTACTATGAAAACCATGCAAAAACATGCATTTAAATGGGACATTTTCTTTGAATTCATACTTCATGCCATTTTGAGTAAATCATCATAAAACCTTTAGCAATAGCATATATATCATTTTCATACTTCATAGAAACACAATCAAAGGCTAAACGTCATAGAAAAACACATACCATCATAGAAGAATAATATCACATAGACATAGTTTAGTCAAGACCTTCATCATATAGTCAACAAGATCAACATCATGCATAAAGACTCATATCATGCACATCTTCACAACAAGTAGACAAATACTACAATGTCATGCATAAGGAACACATACATAGTGACAAGTATTAGAACACCTTCCTAGAACTTCCATTGTCCATTTTACTTTAGGGAAACTATAGCCTTGACAGACATAGACCATGTGATGCTAAACATGGAATCCGGTGTCATGAAACCCCACACCGAAAAAAGGTGGTCTACCGGCTGAAGTAGAACCTACATGACATAGCTTTCTAGGTGGATCCACTAGCTAGTATCCTGTGGTGGCAACATAGTTATGGAACTTGTAGGATATCTTGGAAATATCCCTCTATGCCCTTGGGCTATGAGGATTTCCACCTCATGAGATTTATGGTAGACCTACCTTTCCATATTGGAAAGGGAAACACACTCATATACAAGTTCACTCGGTGCTAAGCTAAGTTCCCTTTATTGAAAACCTTTATTATATTTTTACTCTATAAATCATAGGTTTAGTAGAGTCATCCCCTCATATTCTCAACTCATAGGTCACAGATGGAAGTTCATAAACCTAAATCATGTAAAGAATCCATTCACATTAACATAGTATATGTAAAGCATCATCTAGTTTATGGTACACAGGAATACACCATTCAAGTCCCCTCTCTTGAATAGATTTTCATACATGTGTGTGTGTGTTCATATATGTGAGAAAACCTTTCACATAACACATTAAGTCACACAAGTTCATACATGCATATTCATATATATAGAAACCAAAACTAAAACTATCCTATCAAGGTACACATATGCAATATATAGGTAAAGTCCCATACCCTTTCCCATACTAGTACACCTATCAAGTCATCCTAGTAAGGAATAAATAACATACTTCACATACATATACTTTACATGCATAGTAATAGACATTAGTGAA
The DNA here is from genome assembly GCF_001406875.1 of Solanum pennellii. Lineage (NCBI taxonomy): Eukaryota > Viridiplantae > Streptophyta > Magnoliopsida > Solanales > Solanaceae > Solanum > Solanum pennellii. The sequence continues at coordinate 10,692,877 of NC_028642.1, forward strand.
TATGAGAACAACCTTTCCTTTAGACACCATGACCTATACTACTTGTAATATGCATGTGAGTGAGTGTGTGTGTACATTGGTCAACATGATCACATAATGGCTATCAACAACATATTGAGAAAGCCACACTCTTATACCATAATTTACCTTCAAGCATAAACCACACAACACACAATAGCATATGAGACAAGCCAACTCATATTTCACTTAAGACTCCTAACATGTGCTATTCATGCATTTACATAGGAGTACATAGGTAAAGGGTTATTAACCAATTTAAACTCATCAATTTCATCACCTATACTTTACCCTAACATGGGTGTACACATGCTTACACAATAGCCATACAACCTAAATCACAACTAGAATAGGAAAGTAGGCATAAGCTTCACATAGTATCATCATAATCACATGCTCATAGATTCATCAATTTGCCTTCATGGACATGGTCAACAAATACATATATTTACAATAAATTAAACACCGTCACCATAAGTGGACCATACCACACAATGCCATACAAAGGATGCATCAACTTCAATACTATACGGAAAGTAGAAGAGATAAGTATTCTTACAAATTTGTCACCTTTTGATCATCATTGATCAACACTCCTTATTAATAAATAATTCACATATATTGAAGTATCTAAATTTACTTTAAACGCATAAGAAACCATGTACAAGTCGCTGCAAGATTATACTATATCATAATACAACACATCAACATACTAGCAAAATAGAATAACATAGATCATTAGCTAATTTCCCTTGCATTGATTTAGATCATATTCATACATATTATGAGTCTAAGGCAGTAGATAAACCTACATTCAACAATATTGAAATCATAATTACATACCCTCAAGATTAAGGTTACAACATAGGCATTTAGGCTTATCGATTTGCTAGAGTATAGAAGACTTTACCATTACTATGAACTCTATAAGGCTTTAATAATAATTCATATTTTATCAAAAATACAATCATTAGGCAGTAGCTATTTCGGTAGTAAATCAAGAAGAAACCATGTTTGATATCACAACAACTCAAGATCCATCACACACTTAGCTTTTTGACTTCATAGCTTAAAGAAAGCTAGATCAATTCATGCAAGCCTTTCTTAATTTGATCATTAAGGATTTATACCTAGAAAATTCATCCATTATATCACCCTAAAACAGTAGCTACAGCAGTTTATACATAATCAAAACTCTACACAACTGATCTCACAATCGACTTCAAGGCAACATGTAGAAACATAGACTATTAATGTTCAAATCTTCATAATTTATCATCATGGACTGATAATCATCAATTAAACATAAATTCATGTAAATAACAGCATATACAATCACTTCAACGTAATAGAATCATAATTCCATCGATAACAAATCAAGATCATAAGGCCCATGCAAGGCTAAATCGTTTTGGTGATAGAGCATGGGTTCATCATGCAATTGGATTGAAAACCACTTCCAATTTAGTAGATAATCATCAATACATTGATGTTATGCCTTTGAAATCAGTTTAGGAAAGAACCCATGGAAGATTGAAGAAGAAAGTGTTTGATCATATTTTCCTCTTTTGAAATCTTTGAGAATGGCTCTCTAGATTAAAAGATAAATAGATATGAAGATCACCATACCATTGTCTAGTTGAAAACATCTTAAAATTTATGATTCATCCATGAAAAACCCATCTTGAATCTGTTCTTGAGCTTCACCAACAATTGTGGTTTCTAGAGGGAGTATTTTTGGAGGGAAAGGTTTCAATCTTGTGAGAGGATTCTAGAATGGGGTGATCACGTTTTTGATGAATTATATACACTCAAAAATATCTAAATAAACCTGTTATATTCATTTTAGGACGTGCGGTGAATTTCCCATTTTCCCCTTCAATGAAACAGACGCAGGCTGCTAGTTGCAGGCCAACCGCGACGAAGGCAGTGACGGGGCGTCGTGGCCTTGACGGGCCGTGCCTGGCCTTCGTCGTTGGGTACTTTGACAAATATTGTCTTGAGACCTGACCAAGAATAGTACCCATCAACGAGACCTTCTCTACAGGACGTTGGTGGACCAACGATCCGTCGTTGGGTCCGTCAATGGACACTGCCCAAGCAGTGTCTTAGGCAGCTTTTGGTCCTTTTGGGGCCTCTTGTGGTGCCCTTTAGAAGTCGTACCAGTAAGTTTCCAACGTGATTATTACCCTTAACAAGTTATATAAATTAAACATCAATTTCATCCAAAACAAACACCTACAAGACGTCGAAACAGCCTTGGCCCCAACATGACATAGGATAAACGTCTTAGGGGCTATCTTTCAAACGCCTTGGACGTTCTTGGGCGTTTGACCTCCAAACTTCACGAAACTTCATATAAAAACATTAAACACAATTTTAAACCATTTTAAGACTTATTAGGCTCATTTAGTACATATTTAGTCATGCATACACACATGAGGCACATAAGCAACTAGTCGTCGAACGTCTTGGTCGTCCCTAGACGTTCGACTTCCAAATCACTTAAAACTTTGTACACTGCCTCTAAACCATATAATAAGACATTTTAGAACCTTATAACATCATTAAACACCCATAAACACATATAACCACTTATTAGGCATCTAGGTGACTTAGTAGTCGAACGTCTTCCTTAACGTTCGACTTCCCATACCTCTAATAATTTAGCTACTGCCTATATACCATATTTTAATAATATTTAGGGAATTAGAACTTTAATAAAAACATGTTAGTCTCTAGACACCTTATATCATTTTCAAGGTCTTACAATATCCCCCACTTGGGAACATTGGTCCTCGAATGACACTTATGGCTCTTTAATCACAACAAGGACTTCAATGCATATAAGAGTAGTTTATAACATTTAAAATATCATCAAATCATTTTTGCACTCAATGCACACAATCAAGAAAAACCATTACTCACTCACTCTTTAATGCATCAAACACATGGGCTCTTATAATGTTCATAGGAGGAACATCCTTCTCCTAATCATAACATGGTCATTACACCGTAATTCATTAAGAGATCATCTTGCAAGGCCACACATAGGCAGATTTCAACAACACTCAAGAAGCAATTTAGGCACTCATACTTAAATTTACATAGACTCGAGTTAATTGAATCACAAAGATCTTTATTAGTTAGACCTAGTGCCATGAAGGTCATACTCAACCAAACCATGCTTAGTGGTGTCCATGGAGGAATGTCCTTCTTCTCAACACACTTACATGTATCATGATTTTTACACCTACTCTTAAAATGAGAAATTCTCAACTTTTAACCAAGACATGCTCATGGTTCCTTCCTAGTGAAGTCTAAGTGGCAAGTCATTCCAAGTATATCACAACAAAATAGGAAGCCATTCCACAAATTTCTTTTCTTAACATAATAATCACCCTTATAGTAAGCCTCATTTTGGAAAAATAACACAAATTATAGGTACACACATGGACACTTAGCTAAACATGTTGTTTCACTTTTCAAGAATGAGCCTACAATTATGCATTCCAAATCAAAAATGTCACATAGTTTTCAAGAGACTCAACATAATTCATTTTAAAGAGACTCAACTTTTCATTTTAAGGCTAAACAATTTGCCTCACAAGTGACTATTACCAAGTTCCTGTCTTTTTTCATGAAGTCAAATGCACAACTAGTATATCAAGATGTAATTCAATATGAGAAAACATGGACTTTATCAAAAATTTCCTTTCATGCTCTTTGCAAAATTCACCATGTCTCCAAGATGATGTCAATCAATTCATACCAATCATATAAAGGTCATGCAATTCACACTTTATGCAAGACTATGAACAAGCTTACTAAGAATTCATTATTTTCCAATTCAAGTAAGAATAGAAGGACAATGTATAAAATTTCTACAACCTCACTACTCTAACACCATCCCCCACTTAGGGTAAACCCAATTAAGATCAACTTAACCCAACCTATAGAGGATCTTAACTACACGACCTTCATTTTCATTACTTAAAGTGATTACTACTTTACAGGGAATTTTCATTAATTCAATTTAGCAACACTAAGACATTCTAAACCTTATCATTTTAGGCAAATCATCTTCAATCATCAATTTTGATCATACTATTCAATTCACATAAGGTCTTTCTACAATGCAATAGACACTAAGCTCATACATCATTTGAGGAAAACAACACGGAAGTTCATAACACAATAAGAAGTTTAGAAATAACTCTACGACTCATCATGTCATAAGATTCTCATTCTTTATTTCCAAATAGCAAAACTCCTTTCCACATTCATTATCATGTTCATATTCATCAATTCTACACATATTTCAACAACATCTAATCAAAGGACAATTTAGTTGGTTCTCCAAACATGTTACAATAAGTTGCCTAGTCTTTATAGTGAGCATGCCTCCAAATATCAAGAAATGCAACATTTAGACAATTAAGGGGACAAGCATGGCAATATAAGATACAAAGCTTACCAACTTATCCTTCATAGCATGCATACTATCTTTACAACTAGGATCAAGTCTCTACAAGGGACTCCAATTTACACTAGCAACGTATCAAGTATCTCTTATTTACAAAAGGAGGCAATGCACACTTCTAATTACATACATTCATAGGATAGCATGCTTGCATAGGTAGTTATTAAACATTCCAAGTCAAATCCTAGTATTTGGCCACCATAATATAAAACCATATAGGAATACAACAATCTAAGAGAATTCACTTTAACCACCATAACTTCTAGCATGCTTTAACTATATCATGACATACATTATTCGGCATATCTTGCTATTTCACATTGATTTCATATATTGTCATAATTGGCATCACATTATCAAATAAGAGATATTTCATACATAGTTAGGTAAGATAACCAATCATAATCCTCATAGAGTTAACATGTGCAATGATCAAGTAAAGCCCCATAACCCTACTAAATGAAGTAACCCAATAAGAACTACAATTAGCACCATACTTCACTCTTTTATAACCTCCATGCATGCATAACTCCATATCTTTAGCAAACTAGGCTATTTACATGTTTATAAACATAGAGATCATCACATAAGGACATTTACTTTTATCATCATACACATACATAATATTAACCTCCTAAGGTCTCCGTCAAGGCAAACTAGTGCAAGACATAGATAGAGTCCCATACCCCTACCTAAGTCTAGTCAACCCTTCAAGTCGCCTTAGTTAGTTTATACATCATCAAATAAGGACAAGGTTCACCTTCACACATACTCATTCAAACCATAAAACAAAGATAAGCATTTTAAACTCACCTTTCTCCCTCAAGCATAGAGCTATCTCATCCAAGAAATCACATCTAAAAGACCACCGGACAAGAAAACATAAGAGAGAGATCTTATAGAGTTAAGTTCTATGGCACGACATGAGAATGATGAATAAGGAAACTCTATCGTCCTATAGCCTCTCGTTCCATTTGATGTGTCGCGACTCACCACCAATGATACAAGACTCTACTAGACGTGGCAATACGAGACTTCTTGGAACCTAAGATCACTTTATAAACCTCGTGCTCTGATACCACATTTGTCATGACCAGGGAGCACCCCCTATAAGTAACATGCGTACTTGACCTCTCAGAGGTCTTATATAAGCCATAGTTATCATTCATCGCATCGAAATAGTAAATTTAGCAAAAAATTTGAACTTTTCATAGCACCTCATATGCTAGAAACTTTACTTCATATACATATAAAATATAAGTCATAATACATATATAGTCTCTAAGTCTCATTTTGCCAACTTAGACTCAATAACTTTCGAAAACATTAGGGACACGGCCCTTAAGACATAATACAAACTATTCAATATTTAATAGACTTTACAATAAGTACACATTAGGACATCCTTGGACTTAAGGATTCCTTTACTTGAGATTGGGAATCACCAAGCAATCTCTTCACCCTTCACGACATCCTTCAAGAATCCATAACCTTCACTTTGTATAAAAAGTAGAGAAGAATGGGATTAGCACAAGAATGTGCTAAGTATGGCAACCATGCAAAAACATGCATTTAAAAGGGACATTTTCTTTGAAATCATACTTCATGCCATTTTGAGTAAATCATCATAAAACCTTTATCAATATCATATATATCATTTTCATACTTCATAGAAACACAATCAAAGGCCTAACATCATAGAAAAACACATACCATCATAGAAGTATAATATCACATAGACATAGTTAAGTCAAGACCTTCATCATATAGTCAACAAGATCAACATCATGCATAAAGACTCATATCATGCACATATTCATAAAAAAAATAGAAAAATACTACAATGTCATGCATAAGGAACACATACATAGTGACATGCATTAGAACACCTTCCTAATACTTCCTAAGGAGCTACTTGTGCAATGTCTAGATGGGTTCATTACTTCCACCTATCCTAAGTAACCTTCCTTAAGTCATTCTATTTAGGGTCCTAGTCATTTAACTTCCATTGTCCATTTTACTTTAGGGAAACTATAGCCTTAACAGACATAGACCATGTGATGCTAAACATGGAATCCGGTGTCATGAAACCCCACACCGAAAAAAGGTGGTCTACCGGCCAAAGTAGAACCTACATGACATAGCTTTCTAGGTGGATCCACTAGCTAGTATCTTATGGTGGCAAAATATTTATGAAACTTGTAGGATATCTTGGAAATATCCCTCTATGCCCTTAGGCTATGAGGATTTCCACCTCATGAGATTTATGGTAGACCTACCTTTCCATATTGGAAAGGGACACACACTCATATACAAGTTCACTCGGTGCTAAGCTAAGTTACCTTTATTGAAAACCTCTATTATAATTTTACTTTATAAATCATAGGTTTAGTAGAGTCATCACCTCATATGCTCAACTCATAGGTCACAGATGGAAGTTCATAAACCTAAATCATGTAAAGAATCCATTCACATGAACATAGCATATGTAAAGCATCATCTAGTTTATGATACACATGAATACACTATTCAAGTCCTCTCTCTTGACTAGATCTTCATACATGTGTGTGTGTGTTCATATATGTGAGCAAACCTTTCACATAACACATTAAGTCACACAAGTTCATACATGCATATTCATACATATAGAAACAAAAACTAGAACTATCCTATCAAGGTATACATATGCAATATATAGGCAAAGTCCCATGCCCTTTCCCATACTAGTACACCTATCAAGTCATCCTAGTAAGGAATACATAACATACTTCACATACATATACTTTACATGCATAGTAGTAGACATTAGTGAACAACCTTTCATTTAGACACCATGACCTATACTACTTGTAATATGCATGTGAGTGAGTGTGTGTGTACGTTGGTCAACATGATCACATAATGGCTATCAACAACATATTGAGGCAGCCACCCTCTTAAAATGTAATATACCTTCAAGCATAAACCACACAACACACAATAGCATAGGACACAAGCCAACTTCTTATTAAAATTAAGACTCTTAACTTGTGCTATTCATGCATTTACATAGGGGTACATAGGTAAGGGGTTATTAACCAATTTAAACTCATCAATTTCATCACCTATAATTTACCCTAACATGGGTATACACATGCTTACACAATAGCCATACAACCTAAATCACAACTACAATAGGAAAGTAGGCATAAGCTTCACATAGTATCATCATAAGCACATGCTCATATATTCATCAATTTTCCTTCATGGTCATGGTCAACACATACATATATTGACAATAAAGTAAACACCTCGACCATAAGTGGATCATACCACAAAATGCCATACAAGGCTTCATCAACTTCAATACTATACGGAAAGTAGAAGAGATAAGCATTCTTACCAATTTCTCACCCTTTTATCATCATTGATCAACACTCATTATTCATAAATAATTTACATATATGTCAGTAGCTAAATTTACTTTAAACACATAAGAAACCATGTACAAGTCGCTACAAGATTATACTATAACATAATACAACAATTCAACATACTAGGAAAGTAGAATAACATAGATCATTAGCTAATTTCCCTTGCATTGATTAAGATCATATTTAATATATATTATGAGTCTAAGTCAGTTCTAAACCTACACTTAACCATATTGAAATCATGATTACATACCCCTCAAGATTAAGGTGACAACATAGGCATTTAGACTTATCGATATGCTAGAGTATAGAAGACTTTACCATTACTATGAACTCTCTAAGGCTTTGATCATAATTCATATATCAACAATACACTCATTAGTCAATATCTAATTCGGTAGGAAATCAATAAGAAACCATGCTTGATATCACAACAACTCAAGATCCATCACATACTTAGCTTTTTGACTTCATAGCCTAAAGAAATCTAGATCAATTCATGCAAGCCTTTCTTAATTTGATCAGTAAGGATTTATACCTAGAAAATTCATCCATTATATCACCCTAAAACATTAGCTACAGAAGTTTATACATAATCAAAACTCTACACAACCGATCTCAGAATCGACTTTAAGGCAACATGTAGAAACATAGACTATTAATGTTCAAATCTTCATAATTTATCATCATGGACTGATCATCATCAATTCAACATAAATTCATGTAAATAACAGCATATACAATCACTTCAACGTAAATGTATCATAATTCAATCGATAACAAATCAAGATAGAGCATGGGTTCATCATGAAATTGTATTGAAAACCACTTCCAAATAAGTATATAATCATCAATAAATTCATATTATGCCTTTGAATTAGTTTACGAAAGAACCCATGGAAGATTGCAGAAGAAAGTGTTTGATCATATTTTCCTCTTTTGAAATCTGTGAGAATGGCTCTCTAGATGAAAAGATAACTAGAGATGAAGATCACCATACATTTGTCTAGTTGAAAACCTCTTAAACTTGATAATTCATCCATGGAAAACCCTGCTTGAATCTGTTCTTGAGCTTCACCAACAATGGTGGTTTCTAGAGGGAGTATTTTTGGAGGGAAATGTTTCAATCTTGTGAGAGGATTCTAGATTGGGGCGATCACGTTTTTGATGACTTATATACACCCAAAAATATTTAAATAAACCTATTATAGTCAGCTTAGGACGTGGGGTAAATTTCCCATTCACCCCTTTAATGAAACAGACGCACGCTGCCAGTTGCAGGCCACCCGCGCAATCTTTATGAACCCTATCAGCTCTCACATTTTACCCTAAGCGAATACTAACTACAATAGGATCATGCAAAACCTCATGTAGTGTTAAGTAAGAGCAAGTAAGGGAGTCACAAAAGAAAGAATAGACCCTGGATCAAGTAAAGCATAAACAGAGGTTGAGAAAACTTGCAGCATACCTGTGACCATATCAGCAGACTTCTCCTGCTCCTCCCTTCCCTTCAAGGTGTAGAATCTGTTCCTATTAGGAGGCTCGGCTGCAGTAGCATTCTGGGGATTAGGCCTAGGCTGAGCATTACCTCCAGCCTGTCCCCTATTCTGTGGGCATTCCCTGACCATGTGTCCGCTCTTTCGGCAACCGAAGCTGGCATTTGTGCCTAGTCTGCACTCTCCACTGTGAATACAGCCACACTTGCCACATTTCTTTCTGGGACGCTTCATATCACCTCCATTTTCCTTATTTGGCTCGGGTCTGCCTTCTTTAGGTGTTGCATTCCTTTGAGAGTTAGAGTTCCCTGCACTTTGATGCCCCTTCTTAAATCTTGGCTGATCACGAACTCCAAAAGTGTTCCTACCACCACCTCTGCTGGAACCTGTCTAGTCATAAGGGTTAGGCCTCCTGACCTCATGGACTCTCCTCTTCTTCCGGTTGTCCTCTACCTGCTGGACATGTACCATAAGCCTGGACAAGTCCACGTTATCATGGAGCCTCGCAGCCCGACACTCCTCCTCCAATTCCTCTGAGATCCCTGTAAGGAACCTGCTAATCTCATCCCTACTGTTTGACACAAGAGAAGTGGCATACCTGGACAATTTAACGAATTTCAGGGAATATTCCCTGACAGTCATCAAGCCCTGCTTAAGGTTGATGAACTCCTCAACCATAGCCTCTCTCATCTCTCTGGGGAAGAAATTCTCCAAAAAAGTTGTCTTAAGCAGCTCCCATGTGATCGGACCTCCGCCCAACGCCCTGTTATCCTGCCACATCTTGCACCAAGCCTGTGCAATATCCTTCAGCTGATACGAGGCTAGCTCAGCTTTCTCAATCTCCGTGGTACCCATCGGCACCAGAATCTTCTATACCTCCTCCACGAACTACTGAGGGTCCTTTGCAGTCTTAGATCATGTAAAAATTGGAGGTTTCATCCTCGTAAACTCTCGCAACCTGTTCGCCATGTTGTGGGATGGTGGGTTCTCCCGCTGAACCTCTTATCTGTTGGCCTGTGCCGTCATAGCCTGAGCCTGCATAGTGATGGCTTGAGTCATTTGTGCCAAAGCTGTCTGCACCTCAGCATCAGTCAACCCAGCTGGGTTAACTGGCATGGCCACTCCTGCAGCTGGAGCCTGGGGTGGAACTTGGTTGTCCCCAGCAGCTGCTCCTACTCTTCCCCGACCAGCGTTCCCCCTTGTGTTCATTTTCTGAAAAAAATAATAATTGATGTTGGATACGCTCATAACACCAAGAAATTATACATTAAGGAAAGCACGATAAGATCAGAAGAAGGGAAATTTTCCTACGCATCATGCAGTCTCTAATTGATGATAGTGGTGCTTCACTACCATAACTTAGAAACTACTCGATGTGGCTGATGTGAACTTATTATCCTTGGAATTTAACCTAATTCTCTAATACCACGTTTGTCACGAATGGAATCTAGACCTCAGACAAGAACGGCGTCGTTGACCTCTCAGAGGTTGCAGACAAGCCTACATACGTGGTCATTACTTCATCTAGGTTAATTTTAGCAGAAAATTTGAAGTTTTGTTTACTTAAAATTTATATTAGAAAACATTGATCTCGCATAATACTATCTACGTAAACTCATAAGAGTTCACAACAACCATCTAAATCAAGTCAATCAAATGAAAGATATAGTCATAAATATAAAGTTGCCAAAATGGAACCAATACAACGTCTGAAAGTAAATACGAAAGAAACGCAAGTGGAACATACTCTACTAGCTCATGCTTACGTCTACGCTAAAATAAATCAGAAAGCATCCTTGAAAGCATGAAGGCCTACCAAATCTGGATGAATGATCCACATCCGGATAACTTCTGCGTCGACTCGTTAGCTCTAATGTCCAACTGCACCTGCACCTAAAAGTAGATAAATGTATGGAATTAGTACACACTTATACTAAGTATGGGTATATGCAAGCACACACCACGGACATGCATGATTTAGAATAGTTCTATCCTAACGATATGGGTTATGGAAAGTCAAGTCACTGGACTTGCCAAAATCAGATTAGAAAAGTCATGTCATTAGACTAACATGCATCATCATACGTATCATATTGCACACAACACATAACATATTGTATATAGCACATAACATATTGCATATAGCACATATCATATATCATTTCATTCGTTCATATGCCATGAGACCCTGGAACCATGCACTTAACATTAGGACTTCCCACAATGAGGGCTCAACATGTGGGACCTCAACTAGGGTGCCTTCTTTAGCAAACACAGAGTGTGATTCATTCATGCATACGTACTTCATTTCATTTCATTCATAGGCTAGTGTAAACACCAGCTATACCTAGGATGTAGTTTAGGACTCTCATTAGGTTCACTATTCAATAACTAAGAATGACCTAGTGTCATTACATAAGTCTAGTTCACCTCTTGATTATCCTACCCAAACACCTTAGGTTTGTTCATTTCATTGTGTGCATTACATGAGGCTAGCCTCATTCTTTCTTTGGTAACATTAACTTTAACCGACATAGATCATGTGAGCATCATGAAATCCAGTGTCTACCCCACACCGAAAAGAGGTGGAATCACCGGCCAAAGTGAAACCAAAACATGCTAGCGTATATAGGGAATTGAACCCTGCTACATCCCTATGTTGGCTGCATAGGTTCAAAGACTAGGAGATATAAGGAGACCCATACCCGTTTGGACGATTAGTCTCATCTCACAAATACACGAACCTTTGCCTTCCCAAAAGAAGGAATCGCCACTCATAGCTAGCCTATTGGTGCTCAGTATAAAGTTCCATTACATTCATCTCATACATCGTAGAAGCTGGCTTCTAGCATGAGGACATCATAGCTCATTAGATGATTTCTTATCTCATCATTAGTATTAAGTATATATTAACTTCAATACTTTCATTAGAGTGTTTATAGAGGCTGGTCTCTTCATTAACTTTACACTCTCATAGGTGAGTACGTTTTGATAACATTTACTTAGGCTCATTTGAGATTGCTCTCATATTTCTCATTAGCCTCTTATCATATTGTTACCACATTCATTAGCCTTAGGTTTTTTTCCCTTCATAATTACTCACCCTTTTTTACATGAATGTTCATTTCATTATATTCCAATGCACTTGGCCTTTTAGTGTGTTTCACACTCTTACTTAACCCTTCTGGGGTCACATCATTCATCACATAACATCTTAGGTTCACTTACTTTATAAACGTATGCTGGACTTACGATCCCACACACAGAAGCCATGAGGCTTCATTCGTAATTCGTCTAAGTGATTCATACTTACCCAAGGTTATGTGGTACAAGAATTATGCATCTTGTAAGTATGCCAAGATCTCAGTTTCGATCATTAAAGGCAGCATTCATTTAATCATTTATTCACGTGCGACTTATGTGTCAATACACAATAGGGCAAGGGAACCCTATATCAAATCCCTTCTATAACACTTAGTTAGTTTTCTTTATAATTTTTGTTGACATAAAATTCTTGGATATGGAACCCTAGATCCATCCCCACACCTACACTTCCTTTCTTTTTTTTTCTTGATTTTTTGTACTTAAATATTTCGGCATGGGGGACCGAAGATCGAATCCCCACGCCCACATTCCTTTCTTTTTCTTTCTCTACTTGATTTCTTCGTTTAGACCAAGAGGGTGTGGGATCGATTCCCCACAACCTCACCCTATTTTTATTTATATTTTCTCCTTACTTTCTCATTCAGCCAAGAGGTTGTGGGTTCGATCCCTACATACCTCATTTTATTATTTAATTTTTTTATAACTTGTATATGGTGAGGTCTTGGGTTCAATCCCCACTGAGCTCATGCATTTTTTTAAAAAAAAATTAAAACTAAATTTTTTACAGTAAGCTGGCCGAAACCAAATTTCCGAAAAGCTGGATATTTGATCACCTTTTTGCATTCCATTTTCTCACCCTCTTGCACGTTAAACATTAAGACATTTCGAGTAGTTTTTAGGGAGATCCTTAGGTGCATTTTTAAGGTTACTTTCTGTTAAGAATTATCATTCAATTCAGCAATTTTGAACTCATATGAACATCACGTTTTTAACATATTCGTACACACATAATTTATAACATTTTAACATGTCAATATCAAGCTTCAAACCATGTCTAATTCACGACACTCACATGCACAGACAAGTTAACGAACTTCACATTTTTGGAACACCTCTTTCATTTCTACATAATTCCGAATACACATTCAAACACATATTCACAACCAGCCCTAAAATCATCTATCAGAAGTCATACCAACTCATACTTGAATCTTTCAAAGGATCTAATGACAGGGGCATGCAACGGGGACAACCTTAGTCTTCGATTGTGAATAGACTGAACCTTAGGGGTCTCTTGGGAAAGGGACCAAGAGGGAATAAAACCCATAGTTGAAGTCGTTCAAAGATGTTCTTACGCGTTGCCAACCCCCCCCCCCACTAAGCCGACGTCTCACCACAGAAATCACAAGCACAATTCATCGAGAATTTGGTTTTTGCTTTTCGTTTTGAAGCTTATTTTTCTTTTGAGTTTTAGCATTCAAGTTCTTGATGAACTTTATTTTTTTGTTCTATTCTTTTCTTTGACTGAGAATAATCGTGCAAGTGAGGTAGAAGTAGAGAGAGACGTGAGAATGAGTGGTAACTTAGGATTAGGAGATTTAGTTTTGGAATTAGTCAAACTAGGACTCCACATAAATTAATAAAATTTGTTTTTTTAAAGGCTTGGGTGAAATTACTAATTATGTCCTTACTTAAATCAGCTAATTTATATAAATTGATGATTTAACATTGCTTCCACCAAGGATAGAACCCGGGTGAAGCTTAACTAGCAAAAAAGGGTCAAATACGGCCAACCCTACCCGAAGTGCCCTCCTCTTTAAATTAATTAATTAATTAATGAAATACTTAGGGTAATTACAATACTACCCCTAGCCTGGAAAAGACCATTTTACCCCTAGACCTCCAAACCTAAGATTACCCCTTTCAAGTCTGGTAAAAGCTCATACGGGTGAATCTCTTCAATTCGGGTGCCCTACATGGTTGGTTCTCACCTTGCCTAGCTCAACTAACTCACCAAGTTGGTTGGTTTGGCTAGTGCATAGGTTCTGAGGTCTGGTTCTACACGCAACAAGTCATGTGAACCCGGTCTAATCCAGACATTCTAGGTACGTTTAAGCATTACTTAGCATAGTCATTTTCAGGTTGTTACACTATTAAAATACCCGTTTGACCCCTTTTTTAACCCATAATCCAAATATCCGCCCCCTAACCCAATACCCACCCAATTTCTCTAAAAGGAATCCAAACTAAAACACCCAAATTGCTTCGATAGAGGCTTCTACATACTGTAGCTTCTTTTTCATTATGTTTATCTGAATTCTCATACATCTAGCAACCCATTAGCATCCCAGAAACGTCTACCACACCTCTGCGATGAGGAATTAAGGCCTTCACATGGAGCATTTCGAGCATCGTTGTCATTGCGCTTGCAGTTTATCTTGAGAATATTCTCTATAATATATGCAGATAGGTAAGAATATGTGGTGGACTGAGTTCTCGTCATTGCTTAAACCTACCACTAATATCTGTAAATATAGTTGTGTCAGTCCTCTAGCTTTCTTCATGAAAGCCCATACTATGTAGTTCTTATATATGCCACGATCTGAGAAATCAATATAGTGAATAGCTGATATGTGGTCGTAGTTTTATGCGATTAAATTAAGTTTCTATGTTAGGGTTGCAGCTAATCTACTGTACTGATAAGAGAGCTATTGTGGTGAGATAAATATTCAACACACATTATTGGTTGCCCATTAATTGCTTATTTTAGGAATATACCCATTGTAGTATTCAAGGTATATGTTCTAAAGTAGCAAGGTTTGTCTATATATAATGTTAATCGTGATATTTGACTGTGTCAGGGAGCCATCAGGCGTAATATGAGACAATTTGGGTGTTTTAATTTGGATTCCGTTTAGAGGAGATTGAGTGGATATCGGGTTATGGGGCGGATATTTGGGTTATGGGTTAAAAAAAGGGGTCAAACGGGTAGTTCAATAGGATTAAGACACGTGCAAAAAATTAGGATTCCATTAGTGAGAGGGGTATATGTGTAGTACATATAATTAGACGACGGAGACTTATATGGACACAAAATATAACGGAGGACCTATACATATTATTTATTAAAGTTCGGGTAAATCCGTCCCTTTTCCTATTTAAAAATGGACAAATGAATGAGACTATTGACGAACAGCATGGTCTGATAAGAATAGTGACCTAAAAGACGGTCAGTAGAATGGCGACATTTTTCAGATCCAAAGGGCCTCACCTATTTTAGATCTTAACAATTGTTTCCAAATATATAGAGAAATTAGTTGTGGCCATTGTTGCTATACATTGCTGCTTAAAAGCACAACTCTTGTTTTTTTACAGATCTGTATCAGCTCAGGTAACTCTCAACTTTTGATTTTCTCTCCTAATTTTTTTACTACTAGATTTTCCTTTTCTGAATATATACTACTTCGTTCTCTTAATATACAAACTTCAAATTTTCTGTTTCTTGGATATACTGTTTTAACAGATCAAGTCTTGAAATTTTCAGAAACAAATCTGCCATGGCGCCCACCACCATCCGAAAAGCCATTGGGGCTGTGAAGGACCAGACCAGCATAGGGATTGCCAAAGTGGCAAGCAACATGGCACCAGAGCTGGAAGTTGCTATTGTTAAGGCTACTAGCCACGATGATGAACCAGCTGGAGAGAAGTACATAAGGGAGATTCTCCAATTGACTTCATCTTCACGGGGTTATGTCACTGCCTGCATGTCTGCAATTTCCAAAAGGTTGGGCAAAACCCGAGATTGGATTGTTGCCCTCAAGTGTTTGATGCTAATTCACCGACTTCTCAATGATGGAGATGCTGTATTTCAGCAAGAAATTATGTATGCTAACAGGAGGGGAACAAGGCTGCTAAATTTATCAGATTTCAGAGATGAAGCTCACGCCAGTTCATGGGATCATTCTGCTTTTGTAAGGACTTATGCTTTGTATTTGGATCAGAGGTTAGAATTGATGGTTTTTGAGAGGAAGCAAAATGGTGGAGAGGTGGAAAGGTATGGATCCAAGGATGAACAATGGAGATTGCCCCAGAGTTCTAACCGCGGATATGGTTATGATCATGGCGACTTTAGAGATGAGCCTGGTTATGGAATGAGGAGGTCCAGATCTTCAGGTGATGTGAGAGAGTCAATACAGGAGAAGAAAGATGTGACTCCAATGAGAGAGATGAAACCTGAAAGGATTTTTGGGAAAATGACTCATTTGCAGAGACTTCTAGATCGATTTTTGTCTTGTCGACCAACTGGTTTGGCGAAGAATGAAAGGATGGTCTTGGTTGCTTTGTACCCTGTGGTTAAAGAAAGTAACAAAATTTACACAGATATATGTGATGTTTTGGCTGTTCTGTTGGATAAATTTTTCGATATGGAGTATGAGGATTGTGTCAAGGCCTTTGATGCCTATGCTAGTGCAGCAAAGCAGATAGATGAATTGGTGGGATTCTATAACTGGTGCAAGGATATAGGTGTGTCAAGGTCGTCAGAATACCCAGAAGTGTCGAGGATTACAAGCAAGCTATTAGATACATTGGAGGAGTTTGTGAGAGATAGAGCTAACGCGATGAAGAGTCCTGAAAGGAAAGTAGAGAGCCAGCCAGCTCCACAGGAAGAGGAACCAACACCGGATATGAATGTAATTAAAGCATTGCCACCACCAGAGGATTATACTGCTCCACCGCCTCCTGAACTAGAGCCTCCTAAGCCTAAGCCTGTTATTCAGGAGACCAGAGATCTGGTGGATTTGAGGGAGGAGGGTGTTACTGCCGATGCTCAGGGGAATAAATTTGCCTTGGCATTATTTGCAGGACCTGGAACAAGCAATGCTAATGGGTCGTGGGAAGCATTCCCATCCAATGGGGAACCTGAGGTTACGTCTGCTTGGCAGAATCCAGCAGCTGAGAGTGGCAAGGCTGATTGGGAACTGGCTTTGGTGGAGACAGCAAGTAATTTGTCTAAGCAGAAGGCTGCATTGGGTGGCGGTCTTGATCCACTATTGTTGAATGGCATGTATGATCAGGGTGTTGTTAGGCAACATGTAGCCACTGCACAATCAAGTGGTGGCAGTGCCAGCAGTGTGGCATTGCCAGGAGTAGGGAAAAGTGCTACACCAGTTTTGGCACTTCCTGCACCTGATGGAACAGTCCAGACAGTTGGACAAGACCCCTTTGCCGCATCTTTGAGTGTTCCACCTCCCTCTTATGTGCAAATGGCAGATTTGCAGAAGAAAGAGCAATTGCTAGTGCAGGAACAGATGGTATGGCAGCAGTATGGCAGAGATGGCATGCAAGGTCAAACGAGTTTGGCCAAGATCACTACTGGAGGATACTATGGTCCAGGGCAACCCCCTGTGATGCCTTATGGAATGCCACCAGTAAACGGTGTTGGAATGCCACCTGCGGCAGGGTACTACTACAATCCTTATTGATTTTTCAACATATACCTTTTCTTTTTCCTTTTTTATGTTTATGTTGGGTGTTCATTATTTAGCGTTTTACCTGTTCCACTGTATTATTTTATGGCTATATCTTCCATTTGTTCATGTTTAGCGAGTCTAGTGAATGACCTGTGTTGTATTCTCTGATGTTTTTTGTAATATACGGATTTCATAATGTACTTGTTAAGTAATGCTCATTTCTAGAGGGGTGTGGTTTGAATATTGGTTGTGTTGTTAATTACATTCTTTGTTTTTCAGAGGCATGTTGTTTGAATTTATTTTTTTCATAAAATATTGTGTTGTGAATTTTGATAGGTAGAGAGACTTCATCTCAAGCTGCTCAGACTGAGTGACCAGATTCTAGGTCCGTTTGCCTTGATGATGTGTTGCTTTATACTGAAAGCCCTTTCCTATATAAAAATGAGTTTAAGTGGAATTTCAGAAGTTCTCAAGGCAAATATGAAATAAGCATGGTCATATTATATTTGTGTCAGATAATGTGCCTAGGACCTTCTTAACTTTTTCATCGTGGCTGTGACTCTTGTTCAATGATGCAGTATACTTGAACATATTAAGTGAGAAGCTGAAACAATGAAACATTTCAGTCTGCTCATATCCAGCTGCGTCTATGATCTATCTTTAATTGATTGTATTAGCGTATTTGAAATTAAATGTTGCATCGTGTTCACCGTATCGGACGACCCAGGCACCAATGGGAGTGGTGGTGAAAACTGTTTTCATACAAAGCCAAGCCAACTCACTCTTGTTTTAAAAGAAGTTGATTGAGTTATTGTCTAAAAGAAGAGTCTAATAGAGTGTAGAGTCTTGTTAGGAATTTATTGAGCTCTCTCGTAGGAGAATACTTTAATACAGAGTTTTAATAGGTTGCCAACAACAATAAAAGCCTTTCCTACAGTAAAGGTGATAGAGCACGTTTGGAGGAGGAAGTCTGATGGTTTTACAAATTGATTGGTAAACTTTGTCAAAACTATCACTACCTGGCTTGCTACTTGGAATTATCATACATCTCTTTTATCAACTTATATGTATAATGTACATGAAAGGGATGATATTACTGATTACCTCCTCTCTACTCTGTCTCCTCTTTATCTCAACTGTCAACTCAGGTAAAATGTGCTTAGGCCAGCAATTGTATTTCATCTCTATATTATATTTCAAAACTTTTCAGTGACTTTGAAACACACCAATCTTGGGTATATATGTATGTGATAATCAAGTACTTTACAGAGCAGATAATATAATAGGTGAGAACCGAAGGCGGGGAATGGAGAAAAATCAATCCAACCTCCTCAACTTTTGAGTCTGATTCTTGTATCGATAGAATGGCTATGAATGAGAAGAAAAGAATGATAATTGTTAAAGAAAATGGAAGGTGGATGAAGATGAGAGTAGAAAATAGTACAGTAGAGTGGATTAGCAAGTAATTTTTGGGTCAGTATCAGTTTAGGGAAGAGTTGAAGGGTGATCTACCATATTTATGATTAAGTAGAGAGTCCATGTGACATCCACAATATGTACTTTGAAAGCGTCAAATTAAACTATTGGTTCATTTTATTTGTGACCTCAAACTCCATAAGCAACGGTAATACATTGAATATGCAACTCAAGTTGATGCTTGAGCACCCACACAACTTCTAACGTAGGATTTATGTGCGCTTCAACTATTCTTGCTAGTTGTTATCTTTTATAATTACAGGTATTCTGGAAATTCATTCTACATTCCCTCCATTTCATATTAATTGAATTATTGAGGTATTTCATACCTTGAAAGAAAAAAAAAAGATCAAGGCATAAGTTAGGCTTAACTTTCCATTTTTTTCCTTATCAAAATAATAAAACATTAATTCGAATACTAACAAAGGATAAAATATTATAAAAATAGTCTTGAAAATTGAATAAATTAAGTTAATTTGAAAAACTAAAAATGTCACAATAATTTAATTAATATGAAATAGAGGGAATAATTAATAGTATTTATTGTATTGTGGTTATTTTCATTAACTTAATTGGTGATTAGGTTGGTGTATGCGTCTTTGGTGTACTAAGTAGTAGGTTGTAGTTATCCTAATATAATCCATAATCAGCCAAATATGTAGTGCTTATTTATTCCATCTCTATCTCAATTATCAATTCTCAATAACAGATATCGGCACTAGCAAGACGTCTGTTTTATATGTCTCACTTTTTGTCATTTCCCCTCTTAGTCTTTACAAGGAAATCCATCCTACTTTTATTATATATGCATATGCATTTTGAAGGATACACCAAAACTATTAGTATCAAACAAATTTTTAGGTTACCGAATCAAGTCGTTTATTTTTTAACTTTTTTGCATGACAATGACTTCCCATTGAGTATATGCTGATGTCGAATTGCCAAAAAAAAGGCTTAAGTCATTTACACCACTTATAGTTGTCCGCATATTTCACTTGGAAACTTCAATTAAAGTTTGTATCTATTGAATACTTATTTATTTAAAAATCATTCTCATTAGACACAAAATGCTGACATGGTAAAAAAGAGTGTGTTCATACTCCTTGAGCGCGTATAACAATTAAAAAATCATATTTTTTTTTCAACTTATATACTTATTTTAAAAAAAAAAAAAAAATGGAAAAGCTTGTCTTCTTCATCACTGTAGCCATCCTCTAAGTACGCCATTCTCAAATTACGTCTGCCTCTCTATCCCTAACCTTTTTTATTCTTCTTTTGTTTTTACCTTCAGTTTTTAAAAGTTATTATTATATAGATCTAAAGCTCAAATATTGTAGCAAAGCTTTATTTTATTTTTTTATAAAAACAATATGAATTGATTATTTTTTTAAGCAAAAGTCATTTTTTTTAGATAATTATGATAGCAAGTGATTAAAAAAAATCAAAAATAGGTAAAAAGCTTTGAAAAGGCAACAGATTTTGACGACGAAGAAGAAGAGGGGCAGGGGACGAGGCGTAAGGGGCGTGGGTTGATTGAAAATAATTAATTTTTTTAAAAAATATTTTTTATCTAATTGTCACGTGTCATCATCTTATTGGTCTATCTACTATGTGTTTGAGACACACACTTTTATCTGTCAACAAATTTTTATTTTGTGTTTAATAGATATAAATTTATTAAGATTAAAATATTTAATAATTACCGACCTAAGTTAAGGTGTCTAAGTAAAATGTAAGGATAACTTCAAGAGTCTGTATATGAAAACAAACAAACAAGGCATGTCTAGAATATACAATTCCGATGTACCATGATAGTATGTAATTGGCTAGATGAGTATGCTTCTCTCAACAACATTGAGGATAAAGTCTCACTCTCTTCTTTATTAGCACTTAACCTCTTGGTATTCCAAAAATTCGTTTTATCCATTACGGATGGGGATATTAAGACATAAATTAGATAAAAGCTTTTCATTTTTATCCTTATGAATTAGTATCAAATATTTTATTAAAATAAGTAAATTGCAATTAATAATTAATTTCAATACTAACTAATGAAGGATAAAATTGAAAGAACATTATAAAAGTAGTCTTGAAAATTAAACAATTACGTTAATTTGAAAAATAAAAAATATTTCAACAATTTAATTGATTTGAAATGGAGAGAGTACTAGTATGATTCTTAGATCATTCAGTAAGTATTTTGTTGTGGTGTTTAAACTTGTCAATATATTTCCTAATATATTTCCTCATACAATTTTGATCCACTTTTATTTTCCAAGCATTATGCACAATATCCTTGAAATCATCTTTATCAGTACAAAAATTTAAGAATTTAAAATACCTAATATCCTTATGTCATAAATTAGAACATTTGATTAGTATGGCCTATAGGTGTATGGTTTGAACCTTTTTTAGCAAGGTGTTCTATATCATTTTAGGGTTCAAATTAGTCCACTAGTGATTTATGAACACCCCAGCTAATCATTTTCATATCATGTGGATTATTCCTCTAGCCTTACATGATAAAGCTCAAATATATGTTTTATAAGGTCGTTAGCAATAAATAATCCACCGGAGAGTTAGGCTTGAATCTCATAAAGTAATGGTATGTTGTGTTTTATTTGCCCTAAATTTCTTACCATAAATAGGTTTTCCTTTTAGGAAAAGGTTTTGGATTGACTAATCCTTTTCTTGTAGGAAAAGGTTTAGGATTGTATAAATAGAGGAATTTTCCTTCTAACTTAATCAGCATTCACAATGTAATCTTAAAGGATTTGAGAGTTTTGGTTAGGGGGGGAATTTATGGGTCACAAGTTTGATACGTTATCACTTGTGTGAACCTCCCATGTATTCTGAGTGAATTGGTTGAGGTTGTTTCCCTCTGTATTTTGTACTCTCATATTTATAGTGGATTGCTCATCTCCTTTGTGGACGTAGGTCGATTGACCGAACCACGTTAAATCTTTGTATCTTTTGGTATATTTCTCGTTGTCTTCTTACTCGTGGTCTTTCGAGGTTTGCTTTGCTAGCTTCCGCATTTACACCTGTTTATTTTCGGTCCTAACAAGTGGTATCAGAGCCAGATTCAATGATGGAGTCAGGTTCAGTAGTTCGATAATCGATGATTGAACCAGGTTAGAAAGAAGTGTTCATCTTGAAGGGTGTAGTTCTAGCCGCAACCTTTTTTACAGTAATGAAGATTTTTGTTAGAGAAATTGTTTCAGAGAGGTTCTCTGTGTTGAGACATAAATTTTGCAAAGGAGATTATGGAGAGGAGAAGCAAGTTGTTGAAGATTAAGTGAAGAAGGTGGACAAATTTATTTTGTCAGAAATTCAGGCCAAGGGGGAGATTTGTTGGGTTTTATTTGCCCTAAATTTCTTACCATAAATAGGTTTTCCTTTTAGGAAAATGTTTTGGATTGACTAATCCTTTTCTTGTAGGAAAAGGTTTAGGATTGTATAAATAGAGGAATTTTCCTTCTAACTTAATCAGCATTCACAATGTAGTCTTAAAGGATTTGAGAGTTTTGGTTAGGGGGAGAATTTATGGGTCACAAGTTTGATACGTTATCACTTGTGTGAACCTCCCATGTATTCCGAGTGAATTGGTTGAGGTTGTTTCCCTCTGTATTTTGTACTCTCATATTTATAGTGGATTGCTCATCTCCTTTGTGGACGTAGGTCGATTGACCGAACCACGTTAAATCATTGTGTCTTTTGATATATTTCTCGTTGTCTTCTTACGCGTGGTCTTTCGAGGTTTGCTTTGCTAGCTTCCGCATTTACACCTGCTTATTTTCGGTCCTAACATGGTAGAGCTAGATTTCAATCATGAAGTACACTTATGTACTACTCCGTCCATTCCATATCAATTGTATTTTTGAGGTGTCTTATATTCTTTAAGAAAGTATATCTAAGACATAATTAAACATAGTTTTTCATTTTATCCTCAACAATTATTGTCAAATTTATTGAAGTCATCAAATTTAAAATTCAAATGAAGGGTAAAATTCAAAGATTATTTTAAAAATAGTTTTGAAGATTGAACAATTAAATTAATTTAAAAAATAAAAAATGTCTCAAAAATTCAATTAGTATGAAATGGAGTAAGTGATTTTTTGTGAACTCTTTAATGAACGTTAACATCAATATAAATTCAAGAGACTTCAAACTATCAATAATGTGAATGATAAACAAATTGTTAACAAGAGCAAAGGACAAACAAATTTCACAACTAAAAAAGAAATCCTAGGAGTGTGTGTAATAGAGTATCAATTTCGAGTGTGGGTAGTTGTGTTGCTGATCAACATAGTTGATTCTTAATGCGACAAACATTTATCAATCACAGAGATCGTCTTTCATGAGAGTTTTGTCAAACCTCAACATGTGTAACAGACAATGCTAACCCAATACCTTAACATAGTTTCCTTTTCAAGAAAAATTAACAATTGAACTTAATCAATGATTATCAATTAACTCAGCCACTTTAAGCACCTTTCACTAGAAAACATAGAGTACGAATTGAGTTTTCAACCTCAAACTATACATGAAAATTTTTAGCGGCATTAAATATTGACACTAATAAAGAGTGCTAAAGTCTTTACATAAGTGTCATTAGGACCAATGTCGCTAAAGGCTTTAGTGACATATACAAAGAGTGACAATTGCCGCTAAAAATACATATTTAACGGCAATTAAGAATTAAATGCCGCTAATGATCATTTTTATTGTAGTGGATAATTGAACTCATTATAAATGAACATTTAGTTAGAGAAAATACAATGACCCACAAACACTTCAGTACTCAATTACATTGCACACCCCTAGAATTATGGAGTTCAGCTACTCATGGTGGAGAAGAAAAGAATTATACCAAATAAATTGTTTTGGATTGAATAAAAATTAGATTCGATCTTCAATGCCAAAATGCCCAACTCAAAAACCCAATAACCCCAAGTCTTACAAGCCCAAACCCGCAAAAATTCTTTAGGATGTTCTAAGTTCAAATATTCAGAACAGTGAAGGATGATTTTTCTCTCTACTGAAAACCATTTATACCTTCCGATAGTTTGACGAAAATTGAACTTTAGGATCAGTGCGGTGATATTGGTCGGGTTCTCCGACTCACTCGACGAGTTACCAACTACTACATATTCTCGCCTTTCAGCTTCGGTTCAGGGGAGAACCCGATGTAGTTCGTCTATTCCTAATCGGTGAGTCTCCTATTCTAACTTAGCTCGCCAAGTTGACCTTTGTTGGTAACTAAACTCTCAAATAAATTTTGTGATACTCACCGACTGTAGACACATAAATTGTATTTGGATTAAATTCATACAAAAATTGAATTAGATCCATGTTCATTTGGGCTGAATGATTAATTTGGGCTTTAAAGTTGAAATCCAAGGTCCATTTCACCTTGAAGCCAAAACTCATGCCACGTGTCATGGTGACTACGCATCTGAAACAAACAAGGTGACACCACATGTCCAAATGAGGTGTTAGTCCCAGTCAAGTGCAAGAACCAATTACAGCACGCCAAGTGTCAAAATGACATCCTTTGGTCAATCATATGCAACCTTGTCCAACCCCTACAACTATAAATAGGGGATGAACATGACATTCAAGGGGATCGAAAAAAAACTCTTCAAACAAGCATTCAGCAAATTGGAGAAAACTACAACATCAACATTGATAGTTCTTCGAAGGAGTGATCAACGGAGTTCTTCCCGGAGATCGACTTACAACGACGAATCGCTTTCTGACATCCCGGAGATTGACAACATATCAAGGAGTTCTACATCATCCTACATTCGATAAATACACTAGCGAATGCCCTCGGACCGAGGATAAACTTAGGAAAGAGAATCAAGAGAGCAACAAAATTGTACTCACAACGATTCATTAATAAAATCACATTTTTATTTTATTTATTTTGCTTGCAGTTAATTTTCCATGCTTACAAAAATTTGTTGCGAACAAATTTGGCACGCCTAGTGGGACCAATTTTGCTCTTCATCTCTTTCTCTTACAAATCAGAAACTATAGAGGCTACTACTGCAATTACGTTCAAAAAGAGTTGTGATTTGTCTAACAAGGAGTCTACTGATGTCGTGTCTACTGGTCTCAGTCATGTTGTCCCTATTACTCGGTGTAAGTTCAAAAACACTGGGCTAGACGGATCTGAATACTTCACTTGTTTGGAGGCGATGAAAAGCAACAACCCTCATACGATGGTCGTAAGTGCAACACCTAGGGGAAATCTTGCGTCTGTATTCTTCGGAGAAACTTCTCAAATTGGATCCAACTTTGATGATTCGAACTATTCAATGGATTATCCAACTTCAATGAATGCCAATGCTTTGATGGCTGACTCAACTGACATGGACGAGAAGTTTGCGATGATGGAGTAAACCATTGAGGCCTTGACGAAATCCGTTGCTGACAAAAATCTTCATATTGCTCAACTTATGAACAAGTTGGAGGCCTTTACGGCTGGAGAGTCAAGTCACATTCCCACTTGTCAAACTGGTTTTGATCAACGAAACAAGGACGTTGAGGAATCTCTAGCAAAGTCCAAGTTTCAAAAGGAGAAACAATGTGCTTCAGTTGCTGCACTATCTGTCCAACAGTTGCAAGACATGATAACGAACACTATCAGGGCTCAATATGGCGGAACACCACAAAGTTCCTTGTATTACTCCAAGCTATATACCAAACGGATTGATTGTCTATCAATGCCAGCAATTATCAACCACCAAAGTTACAACATTTTGATGGCAAAGGGAACCCAAGGCAGCATACTTCCCACTTTGTTGAAACTTGTAGCAATGCTGGAACACATGGCGACCTTTTGGTAAAACAATTTGTTCGTTCGCTGAAAGGGAATGCCTTCGACTGGTATATCATGAGTCCATTGATAGTTGGGAGCAACTTGAGAAGGAATTTCTCAATCGTTTCTACGGTACTCACCAAACCGTAAGCATGATAGATTTGGCTGGCACTAAGCAAAGAAAGGACGAGCCTGTGGTGGATTACAATAATCGTTGGAGATCGTTGACCCTAGACTGCAATGATCGTCTTTATGAAATATCTGTTGTGAAAATGTGCATTCAGGGTATGCATTGGGGACTTCTATACATACTACTGGGAATCAAGCCGCGAACTTTTGAAGAACTTGCTACACGAGCGCATGACATGGAGTTGGGCATCGAGTCATGGGAAGACATCTTTTTTTGCTGATTTGACGAAGGAAAAGAAGGAGTTCAAGAAAGGTATGACCTCAAAGATCCAGACTTAGGAATCTATGGCAGTGAAAGCAACTTTTGTAAAGGTCACCACCAAGAGTCAACTAAAAGAGGTAAAAGCCCCAAGTCAATATCCAAGGGAGGAGAGGCGACGCCCAACCTTGAGGGAGTTAGAGGCAAAGGTCTACCCATTTCCAGATTCAGATGTACCTATGATTCTTGAGGAATTACTGGCTAAGAAGGTTATTGATCTTCCTGAGTCTAAGAGGCTTGAAGAGATCAATAAGGTTGGTGATCCTAGATATTACAAGTTTCATCGCGTCCTTGGCCACCTGACAAGTAAATGTTTTATCTTGAAGGAGGAAATCATGATGTTGGTAAGTGAAGGAAAAATCATCATCGACCAAGATGAAACATCGGAGGCAAATCATGCTAGTGTAGCACCAAATCAAAAGAAGTGCTCAAGGTCACCATCAAACGCCACCTTTTTGCACTTTGGAAGTTTAGCGCCTGTTAAAGTTGATGTTCCAAGGAAAACTCTTGAGGGTTCACTAGAGATAGACAACCACAAGGATAATGAAGTTGATGATTGGACTTTGGTTACTCGTAAGAAGCGAAGACATCAAGCAGTTCTTAGGATACGACTTTCTAAGACAAGAGAGACAAGGAGCGATGTGGATAAACTACAACCATCAAAAAGTGTCAAGCCTTGTACTATTTGAAAGATCAATGGTCCTTCATCGCAGAAGGTTCGAATGCCCATTACATTGGATGAATTCTTTCCTAAAAAATTCTTTTGTGGTAGTCAAATTGGTGCAACACATGTTATTTCCAGCACAGACGAAACAAAGGGAAACGAAGGTGAGCATAATCCAACAATAACACAAGAACATCAAAGTGATGAAAAAAGTTTCCCCATCTTGTGCTACAATATCCTTCATAGATGATGACTTGTTGTTAGGGTCTAATATACATAATATATCCTTGTTTGTTTTAGGGTCTATTCGAGAGCAACATCTCAATTGCATACTAATCGATGGTGGTTCGGCAGTCAATATCATTCCAAAAGTTGTTCTGAAAAAAACTTGGTGTCCCTATTGATGAATTGTCCAAAAGTAACCTAATGATTCAAGGTTTCAATCAAGGAGTACAATGATCCATAGGAAAGATTCGTGTAGGATTGTCTATTGGCGGTGTGAAATCAACCACTTTGATTCATGTCATAGACGCCAAAACATCATACAACTTGTTGCTCGGACGTCCTTGGGTTCATGAAAATGGAGTGGTGCCATATACTTTGCATCAATGCATGAAGCACATGAAAGATGGTGAAGTCGTCAAAATTGATGCAGACATCAATCCTTTCACTGAGAAAGAGTCATATTCTGCAGATGCAAAATTCTACTTAGATTCTGGAAGATCAAATATGGAAAAACATGAAGAAGCCGACTCTATTGATTTCGAAGATAGTAAAGTTCAATGGGCTGCTATCAAGATGTCTAAGAAGAGGACGGAAGAGGTTTCCATCAAGCTTTCACCATCTAAAGGAGACGTGCAGACTAGTATGGATGATGAGCAACCAATTTTTCGATATATTTCACGTAAACGTCAAAAAAGGGACAATCACCGCTAGAGGAATGCACTCAACAAGTCCAACCACCGAGGAAGGAACTTAGTCACATAACCCTCCAAGATTTGAAGGAGAAAATGTCTGTCCCAGTCGCGCAAATCTCGTGTGTCACTTTGGAGCCCTCCAAAGACAATATCCAAGTTGGTAATATAAAAGGGAACTTTGATTAAAAGGTTTTCACATTGTTTGAAAAATGAGGCTATGATTTCTCAATTCCAGTGAAGTCTAGAGAACTCAGGGATGAAGTCACTGGTGAAAAGATACACGGGCTTACAAAGTCTCAAATGTAGTTAAGAAAGCAAGGATATCATGTCGCAACTCTTAAGTTTGGGTTAGGATTCAGCTTGCCCGAGCCACTTTGAATTTCGTCTAAGAAGGGGAAAGAATTTACTTCATCCCACTACACCTTTACAGAAAAGACAGAGGAAGCTAAGGAGGGTAAAACATCACGACGGACTTTGGTGTTTGAACGCATTGGGAGATTGACACCGCGTGTCTCTGCATTATTGGGCTGCAAGGGCGAGAGAGGATCCCCTAAACAAGTGGATGAATATGACACCACCTCTAATACCTCTGTATTTCATCGCTTGGAAACCAAAAGAAAGCCATTATCCGAAAGGAGGTTTCTGGATCATGAAAATCAAGATTCTTGTGATATAATTGACGACAAGGATATTCATAGTGTTTTCCCATCATGTATGAAGAGAAAGGTTATATTGTCGATCACCACTGATGGTTCATTGAAGGCGAAAAGAACCACAATTGTTGTCGGCAACCAATTTCATGGAGAAATCAAGAAGGAGGAAGATAAAACCATCACAATCTTCATGAGAAATGAGGTGGAAGATTCAAACTTGACACAATCATCCTATCACATAACAGTGGAATAAGGTCCAGACGTTGATGATACAAATGATGATGTACAAGAGGCTCCCCCACAATTGGAGGATGGCGTACAATCTACCGTAGACGGCCTTAAGGAACTAAATCTAGGCACTATAGAAGATCCACGTCCAATCTTCGTTAGCACACTTCTTACACTAGAAGAAGAGAGGAAATACTTTAAGTTATTGGTTGAGTTTAAGGATTTTTTGCTTGGTCGTACAAAGAAATGCCAGGCCTTAGTCCAGCATAGCTATTCATCGTTTGGGGATCAAAAAGGGAACACGTCCTATAAAGCAGTCACAAAGAGTGTTTCGTCCGGAGTTGGTCACACAAATTGAAGCAGAGGTAAACAAGCTCATCGAAGCTTGATTTATTCGAGAATTTAAATACCCTTTGTGGATCTCAAATATTGTGTCTGTTAAAAAGAAGAATGGTCAACTACGTGTCTGTGTTGATTTTTGAGATTTGAACAAGGCGTGTCCAAAAGATGACTTCCCTCTGCCAATCATTGAGCTCATGGTTGATGCTACAACTGGGCATGAAGCTATGTCATTTATGGATGGGTCTTCTGGATATAATCAAATCAGAATGTCTCCAAAAGATGAAGAATACACTGCATTTCGAACTCCGAAAGGGATTTATTATTACAAAGTGATGCCCTTTGGTCTAAAGAATGCTGGGGCCACCTGTCAACGTGCAATGCAAAACATATTTGATAACATGCTTCATAAGAGGGTGGAATATTACGTCGATGACTTAGTGGTAAAAATGAAGCAAAGGGAACACCATCTTGAAGAACTTCGAATTGCTTTTGAAAGGTTAAGGAAGTTTGACCTAAAGATGAATCCTGTCAAATATGCATTTGGGGTTACCTTTTTAAAGTTTCTTGGCTTCATTGTGCATCACCGAGGAACTGAATTTGATCCTGCAAAGATTGATGCCATTCAATGAATGCATGAGCCAAAGAACTTGAGAGAACTCCACAGTCTACAAGGAAATTTGGCATTCATATTGTAACGACCTGTTTAGTCGTTTTGAGCAGCAGATTTTAATTCTGGAAAATTGGCTGAGGAAACGGACCCCACGACGGAACGTCACAGGCACGACGGACCGTCGCAGGGTCTCGTTCCAGAACACTTAGAAATTCTGAAATTGGGTACTGAAAATCGACTCTCTGTAATCTGTGACGGACCTGCAGGACGTGCCGTCACATCCACGACGAGCCATCGTAAGCTCCCGTTGCAAAACACTTCAACTCTTGAGAAATTGGTACGGGAAACGAGTCTCTGACCGTCAGGACGGAGGTGCAGGACGGACCGTCACA
>NC_028642.1:10731806-10755697 GCF_001406875.1 Solanum pennellii
AGATGTTGATTTGTTTTATTTAATGAGTTTAAGTCTTCCGCATTATTTTCTGTTGATATATGTTAAAATGATAAGGGTTAGATTGGTTGGTTCGCTCACATAGGAGGGAAATTGTGGGTGCCAGTCGCGGCCCCGGTTTTGGGTCGTGACACATATGTAGGTTCATTTCTAACCTTGCTGGACGATGTCAACCCTTCAATCATTTGATGAAGAAAGATGCTTCTTTCCACTAGGATCAATCATGTCAAAATGCTTTTGAAAGCATCAAAAGCTAATTGTTGAATTCACCTGTATTAGGGGCACCAACTCCTGGGAAGCCATTGATACTATACATGGTATCGCAAGAGCAATACCTTGGGGCACTTCTTGCCCAAGAGAATGAAGCTAAGAAGAAACAAACACTATACTATCTGAGTCGTACTTTGATAGGGGCTGAGTTGAATTATACACCTATCGAGAAGATGTGCTTAGCATTGCTTTATGTAATAAAAAAATTGAGGCATTATTTTGAAGCCTACACTGTCAAGCTAATTTCTCGGGCTGATCCCGTGAAGTTCGTAATGACTCGACCAGTTCTCTCAGGACGTCTAGCAAGATGGTCTATATTGTTTAATCAATATGAGATCATATACACACCTCAAAAAGTTGTGAAGGGGCAAGCACTTGCTAATTTCCTTGCCAATCATCCTCTTCCGGGAAAATGGGAAACTTCAGATGAGTTCCTTGATGAAGATGCATTTTTTACTGAAGAGCTGCCATCCTGGACAATGTTCTTTGATGGATCTGCACGCCGAGAAGGAGTGGTGTTGATATCTCCAAAACAACTAATCTTACCATTCTCCTTTGTTCTAGATGAAGCATGTTCCAACAATGTTGCAGAATACGAAGCTCTAATTGTGGGACTTGTAATGGAATCAGATATGAAGATTCCTCAATTGGATGTATACGTTGACTCACAATTGATCATCATTCAACTCTCGAGGAGTTACGAGGTGAAGAAAGAAGATCTTTTGTCATATCACCAATATGCTAGTTTCTTACTTGAAAGGTTTGATCGAGTGTTCTTAAATCACGTCCCAAGAGAAGAAAACCGCATGGCAGATGCTTTGGCTAACTTGGCTACAACAATGGCACTTGGAGAAAATGAGACAACAAAGGTACGTGTATGTCATCGATGGGTTGTTCCTAGTTGTCTTGATCTACAAATAAATGAAAGCCATCATATATCTGTTTGGGTGGTTAAAGAAGAAGATTGGAGGAAACCACTGATTGAGTATCTTGAACATGGAAGGATGCCTGAGGATCCACGAGTAAGAGCAGACATTAAGAGAAGGGCACCATGATTCATCTTTCACGATGGAATACTACTTCATCGTTCTTATGAGGGACTATTCCTGCGGGTGTCTAGACAAAGAAGAAGCTCAACAAACAATGGAAGAGGCACATTCTGGCACATGAGGAGCACACCAATCAGGGCCTAAAATTCATTTTCGCATCAAGAGGATGGGCTACTATTGGCCGACAATGGTGATGGACTGCTTAGAGCATGCCAAAAAGTGTCAAGCGTGTCAGTTCCACGCTAATTACATTCATCAATCTCCAGAGGCTCTGCATCCGACTGCAGGCTCGTGGCCCTTCGATGCATGGGGACTTGATGTTGTTGGATCTCTTCCAAAGTCATCAAAAGGACAAATATATATCTTGGTTGCCACTGACTATTTCTCTGGATGGGCTGAAGTTGTACCATTAAAAGAGGTAAAGAAGGAAAATGTTGTTGATTTCATCAAATCAAACATCATTTTTAGATATGGCAACCAAGATGTATAGTCACTGATAATGAAACATCATTCAACAATAAACTCATGAGTAGTTTGTGTGAGAAGTGCAATTTTAAGCAACATAAATCTTCAATGTACAATGCACCTGCCAATGGTCTCGCTGAAGCTTTTAACAAGACACTTGGTAACCTATTTAAGAAAGTAGTTGCAAAGAATAAAAGAGACTGGCATGAGAGAGTTGGTGAAGCTTTGTGGGCATATCGTACAACCTTTAGAACGGCTACGCAAGTGACACCGTTTTCATTGGTGTATGGTGTAGAAGCAGTCCTTCCATTGGAGAAGCAAATTCCATCATTGCGAATAGCAGTCCAAGAGGGACTTACAACTGAAAGCAATGCCCAACTTCGTGTAGCAGAGTTAGGGGCATTGGATGAAAAGAGATTGGAAGCGCAACGAAAATCGGAGTGTTATCAAGCTAGACTTGCAGGAGCATTCAATAAGAAAGTGCGACCTCGATCATTTCAAGTGGGAGACTTGGTCTTAGTAGTCCGGAGACCCATAACCCTCAACAAATGCATCGGGGACAAGTTCGCATCAAAATGGGACGGACCATATGTTGTGAAGGAAGCATGTTCGAGTGGCGCTTACAAAATTTTAGACCAAGATGGTGTGAGAGTTGGTCCCATCAATGCCAAGTTTTTGAAGCAATACTTCCCATGAAAGTTGTCTATGCTCCTTAAGGTATGAGCATAAACTGCATGTTACTCCTGGCCAGCAAGAGTATAAACTGTGTACGGCCCAAAAAAAACTAATCATCTTGAACTACGATATGACTTGATCCTCTTCACCGAGGTACGTAGGCGCTTGGAGTACTCACTCTAAGATCAGTCAAATGAGTAAAAAAAGGTTTGGTGGCTTGCGTGATCATCACACTAGCTCTTTAAATTATATGTATCTAGCACATGAAGTTCAAATGCATCGCCAATGAGCAAAGGGAAATATTGTTGGAGCCTACTTCGCAACGTGAAAATCAGCTTGTGGTTCAAACACTTCTTTGCTAACTTATGAATTTTCTACCCCGACCACTCAAAAAAAAAAAAATCATCATATTTGAGCTGATCTGAGCATTTCAAATGCCTGTTAGTGGAAATTCATAAAAAATCTTGATCATCATTTTTACACACGCTGAAGATCTTGAATCTCTCTCCGCCATTTAAAAAAAAAGAGAAGAATCTCGCCAAGGAGTTCATTAGCATTGAATTAAGCGACTTGTAATTCTACTTAAGTTTTTTTTACAATGGAGATAATTTTTTGTATTTCACTGAAGCTTCAGTAAGTTACTCAAAATTAGGGGCATCTTTACCTATAACATCAAATCTGGATACCCTTTAGAATCAAAGCTCTATATCGAAATGGTAAACCCGCAAAGATCATGGTATGAACACTCCAAGGTCAAGAGACAATTTTTATTTCAGTTGTCAATGCAAGAGTGACATGACATCGGAATCTTCAGGGAGAAATGGCATGTCTTCTAATTCTACTAGAGAGCCTTACAGGGGTGATGACTTCTTCTTCTCCACTTGCATACTTGACAGAAATCCTTTATATGTAGTGAAACTTCCATAATATGGTCTTTCTTGCTATAAGATGAATTTATCCGAAAGGTGCTCATTTATGAAAGACGACTCTCCCGTGACATCGACTTTTGTGGGTCAATTTTGAGAGAAATACTTCTCCTCGACAACATGGTGTGTTGCACATTTCTTACTTGAGACTTGATCAGCATGAACTGCTACTGGATGCATAGTCTTATCAGTAGCAAGCAGACTTGGTGCAAGTGAGGAATTCTCAGTATCTGATATGCTCCAGCATTATCTCCATCATTTCTATCAGTTGGAGACGACATCATTTCCGATGTTCGGAATTCTTCGACAGCAGAACTATCTTTCACTAAGGTTTCAGGATTGTCGTTCACCGACTTAAATGAAACATCATTACTGATAAAATTATCAACAATGTATTCGGATTCAGCCATTCAAGATGAACATTAGACGTTTCATCACAGTGAAATAAGAAGCTCATAGTTTCAGAATTCAGGCTGACTTTGAAAATACATCTATGCTAATCTGGAAAGCTATTGGCCATGATTTTTACATATGATGTACATCTATGAGTTGTGATTCCAACGTATCTAGAATCTCATCATTTCGAGGCTCCTACGCCGAGATATTGATTTTCTCCCGAAGTTGCTAAAAGCTGAAAAGTTGAGCGAGACAGAACTGTAGCCAACTTTGAAAATGCATATGTACTAATCTGGAAAGATTTTGGCCGTGATTTTTATATGAGTTACACTTCCAACAGATCAAGAATCACATCATTTCGATGCTCCTACGCCGAGATATTGATTTTCTCCCAAGTTGCTAAAAGCTGAAAAGTTGAGCGAGACAGAACTGTAGCCAACTTTGAAAATACATATGTACTAATTTGGAAGGATTTTGGCCGTGATTTTTACATGAGTTATATTTCTATGAGTTATGCTTCCAATGAAAGAAGAATCACGTTATTTTGATGCCCCCACATCGAGTTATTAATTTTCTACCGCAGGTGCTATAAGCTGAAAAGTCTATTAAGGCAACATTCGAGCTAACTTTGGAATAGTAGGCGTACTAACCCGGAAATCTTTCAGTCATGAATTTCACATATATTATATTTGTATGAGTTATATTTCTAATGAAATGCCTCATTCTTCGTTTGAGTGCTCCTACTACAAGTTACAGAATCTTAACATAAGAGCTCAAAGCTGAAATTTTGGGAGAAAGTTGTCCGGCATCTGGAGTAAGTTACATAGTACACGACAAACACTCAAACTAGAGAATTGAAAGAACGCATGTGAGAAGAAAAAAAAAACAACATTTTTATTCATTCAAGAAGGTCACTACATCAGAACAATGTTCCAAAAAAGAAACAAGACAAAAAAAAAAGCACACACAATAGAACAAGAAATTGAGAAAGAACGACATTATGTGGGATAAAAGACTAAGAAATAAACTTATGGCTAAGGATTTGGTGACGACTTGTCTCAGCATCTTCCTTTAGCTTATCTAGTTCTTTTATTTCTATTTCCGACAAGGTAATGATTTTCTCAATGGCATGAAATTTCATCTTCATGGTTAGTGAAATCTTTTGATTTTGAGATAACCTCTTTTGATGATCCTCAATAAGTGAGATGGTTTTCTTCTTCTTTGAAGCCCACACTTTCAACTCTTTTTCAGCTCTTGCAAGGACTTTTTGAAGCCCTTCCAAGTGTTTGTCCATCTTGATTCTCTCCTCATTTGCGGTATTAAGACCTTGTTGGGCAGCAGAAAGCAACTCTTTATGAGAATCCCTTGTTATATTTTGAGAAGTAGACAGCCTTGCAATATCATAATATCTATATTTCTTGAGAAAATCTTCAAGGAGAACCTCTAAAGGATTAAGGTTGATGAAGTCAACTTCTCGAAGACCATTCAGAATTGAGGCAACACCTATCTCCAACTCTTTGAGGTTCTCTGAAGATTCAAAAGAGAATTGGGTGATACACTCACATAAGGTGCGCCACATTCCAGAAACATAAGACAATTTGAAGCCAGAAATAGTCTTTGGTGATTCGAAATTATAGGCAGTTCCCAACAAAGGGCAAACAAAATCCTTGGAAACATTTGGACATCCAATTTGAGAAGTTTCAACAACCTCCACATTAGTTGAGATGTTTTGAAAAGTTTCAATATTTTCATAAAAAAGGACCATCGGCTTTGTCGGTTGGATCTCATTCGCGGCTTGACTCTTAACTTCAACAAGTGGGGGGTGAGAACTCTTTGCCAGATTGAGAGAAGTCGAGCTGGTAATACAATCTTCAAATACATCTACATCGCTAGGGATGTCCCCAAGACCCAACTGGATAATTAAAAAAAACTGAATTAATATTCAAGGATTGAAAAAAAATGAGGCAGGTAAGTTTAGAGAAATATTTGAAAGGTGTTTTTTACCTGTTGTGCCAATTCTGTCAAGGGCATCGTAGAACCAGCAGCACCATCTTCAAAGATTGCAGTCTCAATACTAATGGAATCCAATTCAGCGAACTCGCATTGTTGAGTGTTCAAGTCCTTAGGCTTTTTCTTCAAACGCTTCCAATGTAGCTCTTAGCTAACATTGTTATCATTGGAGCTAGAGGCTGCACTAATGCAAATGTCAATCTCCTGGAGTGAAATAGACGTTTTTGACGTGTTACTATAAGATGGTGAAATGCCAAGTGACTTTACAACACCTTTGTCCGATGAGCTGGAAGGTTTCTTCCTCTTGAGAGTTACGTCGATCACCTCTTTATCAGCGAGGTTGCAGCCTTGGGAGTCTGTAAAGGACCCTCAACTCCGTTACCAACATGTGTTGTCTTGCTCTTCAAACTTTTAGACATGGAAACAACTCTAACAGATTGCGGAGGAATGGTTGGTGTCGCCTTAGACTTTAAAGACTGAGATAACTTTTCTTGAAGTTGTTCTCCTTTGGTTGATAAAGAAACATCATCTCTTTTCGGGTATCTCAAAATTATGTGAGTACTTCGTCTTAGCAGAGTCTCTCGACGGGATGGCCACCAATCTGAATACTCACGAGTCATTAAAGAGCCCTTATTGGACGGACGCATTGGTATGATGATCTTCGAAGAGCTCCCAAGATGAACACATGAATCCTATAGTTGCACCAAAGCTAGTAGTAAACCATCATAATGGTGCTCTATGAGGCGCCAGGAACGTCTTGACAATATCCAAATTGACCACTAAATCGGTGAGGGCTATAAGGCTCCACAATCAATTCATTATCCAACCTCAAAGTGACAAAACTTGAACAGAGGGCTATAAAAAAAATCGCTCCGGGAAGTGGACAATTTTCCACTATCATCAATATGAAACTCCTTTCCTTGTAGCATGGCCAGATTGTGGAGGTCATGCACATTCACTTGTTGAAATAACTTGTGAGCATCAACAAGGTCAAAATATTTTGCCATCCTTTCTCCAGAAATCTGCCACATTCGCATACCTCGTTGAGGACGAGTAACACGGAAGTAGGTGTCAAAATACTCACCTATCCACCCATATACATAATGGAGGGGCAGTAATGTATCACAAACACCTAAGTTTGAAGAAGTAGATATATCCTTAAGGCCGCGATAGATGCTTGCTA
This sequence comes from Solanum pennellii, assembly GCF_001406875.1. Lineage (NCBI taxonomy): Eukaryota > Viridiplantae > Streptophyta > Magnoliopsida > Solanales > Solanaceae > Solanum > Solanum pennellii. The sequence continues at coordinate 10,738,799 of NC_028642.1, forward strand.
GGACCGGCACCGCCAAAGAAAATATTTCTCCATGAGCCATCAAGCTTGCGACTTTGAAGACACTAGCACGAATACAATAAGATTTCTTGCTAGGAAGAACAAACTTGCAAAGCCAACATACGAGAAAAGCTGCCAGATAAATCTCATCTCTGAAGGATTCTTCTACGCCTAGCTCGACAAAAGGAGCATTCTCCTCTTCAGTTCGAGGGAAAAAGCTCATGTCAATATTTCCAGAAGGATCATGATTCATCCTTGGTTTTGTACGATTCTTAGATGTCTTTGGTGAAGGCTCGACATATTTATTTGGCCCCCTAAACCAAAACTTTGTCCATTCTCGAAAAGAGACTTCATAGATGGCACCTTTGGCAAGTCGATAGAATGCTAAAAACAAGAAGGAACAACTTCTTGGGAGAAAATGCTTCCCTTGATCATCTACATGTCTCAACTCCTTAGCCGAGGGTACAACTTCATCATAAAAGGAACCATAAACAGGAAGACCTCCAATGGTTCTCAAATCCCATAAAGAAATAGACAACTCTCCGACGAAGGTAGAGACGTTATTAGTGGATGGACGCCAATTCTCGCATAAGGCCTGGAGAACATTTTCGTTGTGATAGTATGTGAACATTGAAGCAAAGATAGCATCATAAGTTTTGATGTTATCTAGAGTCTCCTTGCAGCGACCAAGCACATCCTCTACCCACTCCCAATAGCCAGACGTATAGAGGACCTCACCGAACCCAGAAGAAGGAACACGCCAACTGCTAAGATGTTCATCGCGACGAGGAGGGACGGCAACAACAACGTTTTGATGATTAGAAAACCTCAAAAGGAAAACTTTTTCAGTTGTTACCTTGCCGGAGAAATTGTCTGTACATCCTTCGTTTCTGTTGACGACCACTCCGGGAGATGATGAGACGTATCCAACATCTTCCTAATGATTGGGAAGGCGCCGATCACCGGAGGATGAACTTTCAAAGTGAAAACTTTGGCATGCGCATGTTGCTTGTTCTCAACGATTTCAAGGCAAGGGTACGGCGCATCTCGGGTCACTAAAGTCCATTGTCGTTGCTGGAAACCAATATCGCGCAATGAGGCTCTGAAAAATAAAAATAAATAAATAAAGAGGTTACGTTGGCGAAAACACGATTGGAGTAATCAAAAGACAAAAAGATCTCACCATCAGAAATGAGTTCAACCTTGAAAATTAGAACTGTAGCGATTGACAAGGAATTTGGAGACAAATATTTTATACATGGTAGTTCCACGCTTCTAGTTTTGGAAAAATCAAACGGCTTGCTATTTTTATTTTTCTACAATTAGAAATTAATTTTGCACTACGGAAGCGCAAATCTGTCAATCGGAAATGGGTTCAAACTTGAAGATCAAAACTGTAGCAATTGAAAAAGAATTTGGCTACAAATATTTTATATGTCGCAGTGACATGTTTCTAGTTTTGGAAAAACCAAACTTCTTGCGGTTTCTATTTTTCTACAATTAGAAATGAATTTTATACTACGGACACGCAAAACTGTAAATCTCAAGCAGGTCGAACATTGAAGATTAAGACTGTAGCAATGTATTGAAAGTTTGGCTGCAATTTTTTTTCTACGTTGTAGCCCCATGTTTCTAGTTTCAAAACAATTAAGCGTCTTGCAATTTCGATTTTTATACAATTAGAAATGAATTTTATACTACAGACGCGCAAATCTGTCAATCTCAAGCAGGTCTAACATTGAAGATAAAAACTGCAGCGATGGATTAAAAGTTTGGCTGCACTCTTTTTTCTACGTTATAGCATCGTGTTTCTAGTTTTGGAAAAGTCGAACGGATTGCAATTTCAACTTTTATACAATTAGATATGGATATTACACTACAGGCACGCAAAGCTGAATCATAAAAACGGGTTACTGCAAAAAAAAAATCCTATTTTACCTAAGAAAGTAGCAAGAACACCTTGCTTGAAGTTCCTTTCGAGATATGAGGGAAGTTACGTCTATCACTTTGAAAGAAAGACGTCGCACTTTAAGAGTTCAATACACTCTGCTAACTTGCTTGTAGCATTTTGAATTTTTGTGTGATAAAATTCTTTATGCATTGGAAGGGATTATATGGGGATTCTTGTGAATAACTTCTAATTCTTCCACAAGGCATAGTAAGGTGAATTTGGAAATTAAAAATCTGATTTGGATTGAAATATTTCATTTCCATTTTGAAGTAATACCAATATGGAAGGATGAACCAAAGAGTTAAGTAAAGAATATTATCTTCATTGACTTGGATAAAGGAAAATTTATATTCTTTTTATTTGTAACAAAATCCAATCAATTTTCTTGATCTTTTTTTTTCCCATTACAAGGAAGATCAGACAGAAAAAAATGTTACTACCCACTAGACCTATCTATTTGAAGTCGATATAGAGGGTCCATGTGGTTGTCGAGCAAGAAGGTTTTTTTAAAAAATGATTGAGATCACTACAAGCAAATCATTTGTGGTGGCCTAGTTAGACTACGACGACAAGAAACACATACTCTTGAAGTCTCAACAATGCATTCATGAAGAGTTCAACTCTCGTCGTCAAATTCGGCAATCCTAAACGTCCACAAGACTCAAAAAAAAATGAAAACACATTCATCAATACTTCAAGTCTTGTCGCCAAACTTCGGCAAGCCTAAATGTCGATAATTCTCGAAGTAAGAGGCATTTGTAGACATAAATTGTAATTGGATCAAATTCATACAAAATTTGAATTAGATCCATGTTCATTTGGGCTGAATAATTAATTTGGGCTTTACAAATAAATGAGTTCATTTTATTAAAGTTGAAATCCAAGGTCCATTTCACCTTGAAGCCAAAACTCATGCCACGTGTCACGGTGACTAGGCATCCGAAACCAACAAGGTGACACCACATGTCCAAATGAGGTGTTAGTCCCAGTCAAGTGCAAGAACCAATTACAACATGCCAAGTGTCAAAATGACATCCTTTGGCCAATCATATGCAACCTTGCCACCCCCTACAACAATAAATAGGAGATGAACATGACATTCAAGGGGATTGAAAAAATCATGACACTAGATTCTACATTTAGATCATATGGTCTATGTCGGTTAAGGCAAGTGTTCCCGAAGGTAAAATGAAGTAATAAAGTGAACACTAACTGGGGTGACCTAGGGTTTTGACTTAGTATAGATAGGGGTATCGGACTCTACCTATACATTGCACTAGTTGTCCTTAAGGGAATTCTTCGAAGGTTGTTCTTATGACTTATAAAGTAAATGTTATGCATATGTTGACTATACATGTTGATGATCCTATATGACGTTAGTTTCATGTATGAACATGCTATTGGTCTATATTGCTAAATATGATGATATATACTCTTGATGCTATGTATTATGATGTTAGACATTGCTTGTGATCCTTTGTTTGGTTTACTTGGTTGGGAAGGTTATGGGGTTTTACTTGGTAATTGCACTTGTGGACTTGATGGTAGGCTATGATAAGGGTCTTTTATATGTTGTAATGTTATGAACTCTTATACATGCTTTGTTTTTATATCATGATATTGGAGTTGGTTTGGTTATGTAGTCAAATATGCTATGATACATGTTGACTTGGTTATACTTGATGATGTTGGTCTTGTGTTGTGTATGGTTTTGTCTTAAGTAATATGTGAATGTTGGCTCATAAGTGTTCTTGATTGTGCATAAGGCTTTTCAAAGTAACTTAGCATGGTTTTGAACAAGTGTCCCCTTTAGCATGTTTTCAAATGTTTTATGTGCATGTTTCCACACTTAGAACAAGTGGTGTACTAACCCATATTTGTATGTTTCTACAATTATGTAGGTTCCGGCTGTTGAGCTTTTAGATTGTCCATTTGAAGATAACTTGGACTCTCCTTCTCCAATTTTTCTAGGTCCTAACCTTCCGAGGACGATGCCACTATCTAGCCATTGATGTTGTTTTAGTCTTAAAGACAATTTAGTTCTTTCTCTTTCATTTGAAGACTATTATTGTATAAGGCTATACGTGTCTTTTGTTGTAATGAGGTATGGGCTACATGTTGTACTCGATCTATATGGTTTAAATGTGAGATGTTTCCTATTATAATATCTCTATATACTATGTATGTGAAATAAAAGTAGAAGCTTATGTATTGCTTCCTACGAGGAGTCTATGTAAACTCCCTATGTATATCTTATGTGTAAGCGAGAGGTATATGTAAACCTCAATATAGAAGTGGATGAAAATTATTAAATTTTTCGCAATTTAATATATGATATGCAATGACGAATTCTAAGAGGTTAGTCTTAGTCCTCTTTGAGGACGACGACACCGGTTACTTCTAGGGGGTGCTCCCCGTATGTGACACTTCATATCTACTCATGAAGAGTCCAACCTAAAATCCCCCATTCACATTCATTAACTTCATTCATTCATTCAAAGTGTATGTGTTTGAGTACATGTGAGCACCTTTTTCACATAATCACCATTTTCATAACATTGACTTCTTAACATGGTTACACCTTCATTCATCATAATTCATACACTGTCATGCTTCATATATACACATGACTCTACATAATCTCTACAAAATATACAATCCAAGATAAAGTATATCAACATGAAAATCATCATTATCACTTCACTTCACACAGTAATCCTTTAAGGTCATACTCACAATACACATATAAATACATATTCATATACTTCAAGTAAACATCGCCATTAAGGTGGACCATACCACTCAAGATCATTTCAATGTAAACTAAGATAGTTAGAACAACTTACACTTCATCCAAGCTTTCTCCACCTTTCATCAATTTAACCAATAATTCATCATGAAATAGCCCTTAGGGAAGTAGATAATCACAATATAACCATAAAGAAATCCATAGTTTTAACATTATCTAATCATGTTCATTAAATCCATTTCATAAGCTAAAAGTTGGAAATATGCATAAGAATGGGTTCATTAGGGTTTTGACATTAAAATCATCAACTAATACTACAAAACAGATTTCCATCATTAACAAGTTCTCATGCTAAGACCCATGCTTAAAGTCAAGGATAGAGGAAGTTGGAGCTTAAAACCCTTTTTGTAAAATATCTTTAGAATGGCTCCTTGAATAAAAGTAAGTTCAAGGATGAATTACCATACCTCATTATGAATAAACCCATGAACTTTTTATGAATAAAACGTCCAAAACCTTTACTTCTATCCCTTCCTTGAGTTCTAGCTCTTATGGAGTTTGAGAGAGCTCTTTCTTAAGGGAGGGGTTTTGAATATTTGAAACAAAGTCTAACCTAGGTCTAGGAGTATAAACTAACTTAAAATACCCCTAAGACCATAAAACAAACTTCCAAGGTTTATAAAATACTTGCGGTGAATTTACTAAAACACCCCAAACCAAGCCGCATTACAACGGCTTTTACAGGAACAACCTACGACCCACAAACAACGGACCGTCGTCTAAATGAAACCCTTTTGATGGGGTCCGTCGTTTGGGTCAGAGGCCCTCTTTTGTGCATACCTTGCAGGTTCAATCAACCCCAAGGTCAACGGACCGTGGTTTGACCAACGGTTGTCCCTTGTGGTCGTAGTTTGGCACTGCTTGACAGCATCCTGCCCTTGAGATGGGGTCCTCTTCTAGGGTTCCTCATGGGTCCTAGGTGAAGTCTTACCCTAACGTTAAACCCCTATACATGGTCATATAGATCTTAAGAACCTCCACCATCAATTTGGACTCCAAACAACTCACAAAACATGCCAAGGTACACAAGAACTCACCTAAGCGCATAGACGTCTAGTCGTCGGACGTCATGGACGTCCCTTGACGTTTTTGACTTCCAAACTCTACTAAACTTTACAAACTGCCTACTAACACCATAATTAAACATTTAAAGACTTAAAACCTCTCATCACACACATGCTTGGATCTAGTTTCACCTAGTTCATTTTAGGGGCGTTACATTCTCCCCCACTTGGAACAACATTCGTCCCCGAATGACACTAAACATTGTTAAGGACATCAAGGACTCAACTGGTAACATATAACACATCACAACATAGTCAAAACATTCATAGTCAATGAACCAACTTAACAAGGAACACAACTACACATTGATAAACATTTTAGCAACACAGACAACTTTTTGGAACGGTTTCCATAATTCAAAGCACACACTCATTTCTTCATTTATAGAGGAACTACCTTATACAACATTAGACATGCTTATATACATAATTTATACACACATTGAAACCATTATTCGAGATAATACAATTTAGTCAAAATTTTAAGTTTCTTTACAGTGAATATCAAAACCTCACAATGAAGCATGCATAATAATTCAATAATTCATCCTTTAAGAAATTAATTATGAAGGCATGAAAATGTGAGACACAAGATCATATAAAAACATCTTACCACATAAACATAATCTAATGGAATTCAAAATGGAAGAAGAACAATGAAATTAATTTTCAACTAGACTCCTAAACATCATGCAACATGCTCTACTTTGACATTCTAACTCTCAAGTTTGAATTAGAATAGAAAGGAAAAGATAAGGATGTCAATTACCTTTCTACTCAACTCATACTCCTCCACTTAGGGTAAACTCATTTAAAACAAATAAAGACAACCAAAAATAATTATGACTCACCGGACCTTCATTCCGGATTAGCTCCTTTACACATTATCCTTACTTTTTGTTAGGATCCTTACTAAGCATCTTCAAGGTATTATGCCTCATAATCCCACTATACCTCTCATAATGCGAGAACTCATACTAACCTAACTCATCAACATCAAGATTAACCATCAACCTCACTAGTCAAGCATAAAACCCTCTTCTTAGGATTCAAGCTTAGACAAACTCTCTTAGTCATCACCTCATTCAACTCTTAGGCACCACATAACTCAACCTCATGCAAAAACTCCTCTTTCTCTTTCCACCCATTAAAGTAGCTTCATTTGGAAACGAACAATCTTGCCATATAGATTCCACCGTTTGCTAGCACAACCTTACAACTACCTTTCTAGGTAAACATACTATCCTTCCTCCTTATAGTAAACCTACACAAGAACTTCAATGCAATCACAACGAAAACTATGAAACATTCATTCAACACACCTCAAATTTTCACTTTAGCTTTCTATTATCAATGCAAATAGCTTACAACATAACTCATTATCCCCAAAAAAGACTTCATTCATCCATTATAACTCTTATCATGCTAGAACTACATCACTAAACAACTTAACATCATAATACCTCTAATCTCATAAATGACACATAGCCATAAATTACATTACATCACAATCTTCAAAATCCACCTTCCTGTATACTCATCTAGTCACAAAAAAAACAATAAGCATCAAAACTCACCTTCTTCTCGCTCCATCCTTTCAACATCACCCCTTCCAAGCAATAACAACTAGAAGACTACTGGACAAGGGAAACAAGAGAGATATCATATGTACTTAAGCTCTATGGCACGACATGAGAGTAATGAAGAAATTGAAACTTCTATTGTCTTATAGCCTACGCTCATGGATATGTCGCGACTCACACTGATGAACAAAACACTAGAAGACGTGGCTTTAAGACTTTGGACCCTAAACTATTTCCCAAAACCATATGCTCTGATACCAAGTTTTTCACGACCCGCAAGTACACGCTAGAAGAAGGGAGAACTCTTGAGTCGTAATGACGCATACTTGACCTTTGGGGTCTTGTTACTAACCTCTTAATTATCGTTATTACATAAGATATGAAAAGTAGTGCGACATTAAAACTTTTTAGAACATTAATAATAATATGGAAATATCTTTATAAATACTAAGGATAAGTCTCTTCATCACAATCCAACTTAAAGACACAACTTAAATATCTTAGGGTTATAGCCCTTTACATTGAAAGAGAATAGATAATAAGTCTTATACAAGTCTTAATAGAAGAAACTAAAGAAACATAGACTAGGTCCTCAAATATAATAGGACATACCAAGTCTTGTGAGAGTCAACTTCCCAAGATTTCCTTCCAAACTTCCACTTGCTTCCAACCTATACTTATAGTATAGAAAATTATGGGGTTAGTACCAACATTTTACTAAGTATGTCATATGCAAAAAGGTGCAAAACAGACATTTTGTTAAAATAAAGCTTTCATGGTATATAAGTAAAACCTTCATGAATAAAAATGTAAAACAAAATATAAATCATCGTTTAGAACTTAAGATAAGAATTCCATAATTTTAGCACAAAACTACACTTTACAGTGAACTTAAGAACCTTACAGTGAACCTACTTCTTTTTATCTTATAGTGAACTCATTTCCCTTGAAGTTTCCATAACCAAAGTTAACCTAAGACTCACTAAGGTACATGAAATAACTGCCCATAGAATCCCTTTAATACTTACCTAAGTGATCCTCAAGACTACCGACCATAGGCTTACTTCACACGAGTAACAAGCCCATACTCAACATCATACACACTAGAGGAACTTGCTTACATTTTACGGACTTCATATAAGAACCCTTCTCCAAGGCAACCAGCAAGTTACACATAGTTCAATGTGATAGTATCATCCCATACTACTTCCACCAAGTGCTTTTTGAAGATTCCCTTCGATTAGGCGCACAACATTCATCATTCATAAACTTCATCGTTCAAGACATAACCATAATATGCTTTATTAACTTTAGACATTAAGTTGAATAACTTCACTTACTTTACATATTGACCCATTCATATATTTCATATAAGGATACACCAAGACTCCCTCCAAATGACAACTCTGTGCAATGAAAAGATGGCATCCCATACCGAAACCTACCCTAAGTAGTACACCTTTAGGAGACTTAGTTCATTACATTCTTTATGGGGGATAGCTTTAACCGACATAGACCATGAGACATAGACATGGAATCCCAGTATTAACCCCTAGTGGATGAGGGATCCCCACTTTTCTAAGGTAGGGTCATCTTGAGCCTTTACATGGATTCTCCATTACCTACTCCTATGCAGGAGCATAGTTAAGGGATAAGGAGATTTCTTCTAAGAAACTCATTCTCTACTAAAGAGGAGTACTCATCTCAAGAGGTAAATTGGGTGCAATATCTCAACTCACGAAGTGTAACCACCCCTTCTTCAAATCCACTCAGTGTTAAGCATAACTCCCCCACGGAGTCTTAAACATTTACTAAAGGTTAAGGGATAACTATTGGACACCACATCTCAACTCACGAAGGGTACCCATCCCCCAACCTAACTTAGAAAGCTCTTGGGAATAGTGAGGTTGCTACTAAACACTTTATCTCAACTCACAAAGAGTGTTCACCTAAAATCCCTTTTTCTTTCTATAGGAATAGTAGACGTGTTCTAGATATTTCATCTCTACTCACGAAGAGCGTCCACCCTAAAATCCCCCATTCACATTCATTAACTTCCTTCATTCATTCAAAGTGTGTGTGCTTGAGTACATGTGAGCACCTTTTCACATAATCACCATTTTCATAACATTGACTTCTAAACATGCTTACACCTTCATACATCATAATTCATACACTATCATGCTTCTCACACTATCATGCTTCACATATACACATGACTCTACTTAGACATAATCAATACAAAATATATAATTCAATCTTCATAAAGCATATCAACATGAATATCATCATTATCACTTTACTTCACACATAGAGCCTTCAAGGTCATACTCATATAAATACATATTCATATACTTCAAGTAAACATTGCCACCAAAGGTGGACCATACCACTCAAGATCATTTTAATGTAAACCAAGCAAGTTAGAAAAACTTACACTTCATCCAAGCTTTCTCTACCTTTCATCAATTTCACCGATAATTCATCATGAAATATCACTTAGGGCAGTATCTAATCACAATACAACCATAAAGAAATCAATAATTTTAACATTATAGAATCATGTTCATTAAACCCATTTTATAAGCTAAAAGTTAGAAATAAGCATGGGTTCATTGGGGTTTGACATTAAAATAATCAACTAATACTAAAAACAACACATTTCAATCATTAAAACATTTTCATGCTAAGACCCATGCTTAGAGTAAAGGATAGAGGAAGTTGGAGCCAAAAACCCTTTTTGAAATCTCTTTCGAATGGCTCCTTGAATGAAAGAAAGTTCAAAGATGAACTATCATACCTCATTATGATTAAACCCACGAATTGTTTATGAACAAAACGTCAAAGACCTTCACTTCTATCCCTTCCTTGATTTCTAACTCCTATGGAGTTTGAGAGAGTTCTTTCTTGAGGGAGGGGTTTTGAATATTTGAAATGAAGTCTAATATAGGTCTAGGAGTATAAACTAACCAAAAATACCCCTAAGACCCTAAAACAAACATCCATGGTTTATAAAAGACTTGCGGTGAATTTACTGAAACACCCCAAGCCAAGTCGCATCACAACAGCTTTTGCAGGCACAACCTACGAATCAGAAAACGACGGACTGTCGTCTAAATGACGCCCCTTTAATGGGGTCCATCATTTGGGTCAGAGGCCCTACTTTGTGCAGGCATTGCATACCTTGCAGGGTCAATCAACACCCAAGGTCGACGGGCCGTGGTTTGACCAACGGTCCGTCCCTTGTGTCCATCGTTTGGCACTACTTGGCAGCATCTTGCCCTTGAGATGGAATCCTTTTATAAGGCCCCTCGTGGGTCCTAGGTGGATTCGTACCTGGATGTTAAACCTCTATAATTGGTCATATAGGTCTTAGTAACCTCCACCATAAATTTGGACTTCAAACAACTCACCAAACATGCCAAGGCACTCAAGAACTCACCTAATAGACGTCTAGTCATTGGACGCCTTGGACGTCCCTTTACGTTTGACTTCCAAATTCAACCAAACTTTACACACTGCCTACTACCACCATAATTAACCACTCAAAGACTTATAACCTCATCACACACATGCTTGTCTTTAGTTTCACCTAGTTTGTATGAGGGACGTTATCGGATATCTACATATTTTACCATATAGTGATGCAAACTGAGCCATGGAAAATCTTGAGTTGTAACTATTGTTGGAGGCAAACTCTAAATGGGAGATGGTCATCCAAACTGTCCTTAAAATAAATAAAAGACTCCCTCAATATGTCCTCTAAGGTATGAATGGTGCACTCCTCTTGACCATACGTTTAATGGTGGAAAGCGGCACTAAGCTTAAAATTGGTACCAAGCCCTTTTTGGAATGCCTTACAAAAGTGTGAAGAAAATTGAATAGAGGATACCTTAGCATAATCATAACATCAAGTCATACAATAATACAGAAAATTTAGAACTTTTACAATTGAAGTCAACTTCTTTTTCATAAACAATCATAAGAGTCTAGACTTGTCTCATTTACCATATTATAAAATAGAGAGTAGAATTTGGTTCAAAATCCCTTTACATCAATAAAGTCTCAAAATAGAAATTACAATAGAAATTAGAGAAGATAACATCTTGTCCTTGAACATGAGAACTCACGTAGCTTAGGGAATAGTCAAACCAAGCTTCGCTTAAAAGAAGTAGTACGTCTCAACGACCAGAACTACACTCATAGAATGTAGAAAATATGGGTTAGCACTAATAATGTACTGAGTATGGAAGCCATGTACAAAATCCTTAAAACATGCATCAAAGGGACTTTTAGCTGAAATCATGCATTTATCAAGTTTAAAAGCCATTATGCACATATAGAAAGAAACATAATCCAAACCAACATATAAACAACCCAAAGTCATACTAGTACAATGCAAAGGTAAGATCCCATAACCCTACCAACGCAAAGTATCACATTTAGATCACTAACATCATACTTTTACTTCACCAATAACAAAAATACATATGTTAGGAGTGGTTCATTTAATAACTTGTAACAAGTAATGTCATCATTAACAACATCACATATCATACACACATAATCAATAAGTCTTCAAAAAATAAAAGAACCTCACCACAACCCCTCTTAGAGCCCACTTGTGCAATGCATAAATGAACTCTCATACCCCCATTCACATTAAGTATTACCGCTTAGGAAGTCATAGTTATAGTTCATGTTCTTAACACAATTCATATTCTTACCATATAGGTAAATATAGCCTTAATTACCGACATAGACCATGTGAGTTACATGGAATCTGGTGTCCTACTCGTACACAAAAAAGAGATATTCTACTTGCCTAAGGTAGAACTAACATATTAGCTTTTAGGTGGAACCACTAGCTAAGACCTATGTGGGAACATAGTTATGTGATAAGCACATTGCTACTAGAAGCCTGGACATTCTAACGTAAAAGGTTTCCATCTCATGAGATACTTTGTTTGGGAAACTGGACATTCTAGCATGAAAGCCTCAATCTCATTTACAGATACACTCGGTTCTAAGTAAAGTTCATATTAAGTCTTTACTTAAGTTTGTGTTAATCAAAGAATGCACTAAGCACTAAATGACATATCATCATAATAGCTCATTTATTCATTTCTTGAGAAGGTGATTTCAACCTTAGAATCATCAACATGTGAGTAAATCTTTCACATCTTTATCATACTGTGTTCATGAGAATGACCTTTCATTCAACATTATATGCTTACCATATTCATACCATATCATACATAGTCATATGCAAGAATATGGGAAGTCTGATGTTGCAACATTACCACAATTGCATAATATTCATTGCACCTTCCCTTTACAAGTGAATCACAACCTTATACTCAATTTTAATAAAGATGTACAATTCTCATAACTTTTACCTTCAAAGGAAATGAACCATCATCAACCCCATCATATAGAACTACTACATAATATAGAAGGAATATCATGATTCAATAGCTTACTTAGCATAAGCACATTCAGTTGACGTATTCATAATATCAACCAACCCAAATCCCAATTCCTAGTTTATCAATTAGGGAGAAAACATGGGTCTATGGGGAATTTTATTATAAAACATCAATACTCCATAAACTGTATTCATAATGCACCATATCATACCATAACTAAACACTAAAAAAATTTTTGAAGAATACCCATGTCATAGGAATAAAAACCCTAGGTTTGGGGGATTTGATATCATAAAAACATAATTTGAAGGGGCTCCTGGGGTGATATATACCCAAGTATAAAAAGCATCCATACCTTGACTAAGAATCTCCAAAAAATTTGGGGAAGTACCTTGAGAATCTACAAACCCTAGCTCCAATGGCTTCTTCATCTTCTTGAGTATGGCGAGAGAAATAATAAGAGAGGAGAGAGTTCTTTATTTCAATTTGGGTGTTTGTTAATAATGAACAAGTCCTATGAAATTTGACATTATAAACAATATGTATACTTCCCTCAATAATACCAAAAACACCCCACATTAATTGGACTTTAAAAATAAATTATCAAAAAGACCCTCATTTAATAACCACACCAAGGTTCCAAGAGCACCTTTATGAGACTTCGTGAGGACCACGACTCGTATTCCTTCGTATGAACATTTGGGTCATTAGCCCCTCTAAGGTGGCATGAGGGTTTCATGACCAAGGTATCACCACGAGGGGCTCCAAGAGTTGTGGTCAAGACCACGGGCCGTGGTCCCTATCGTGGTCCTTGAAGTAGTAGCTTAACCACTTAGTACCCTTAGATAATTCACTAATGCAAATCCTTAAGGCCTCCCAAGAGTCTTGGTCTTGACCATGGGCCGTGGAAATTGATGCAATAGCTAGAGAAAATGATGTTCATATTTTCATGGCAAAGAAATATCAAGTGGTTAGGACCACGGTCTGTGGTATTCCTCATGAAGTGTGATGCAGTGTTCCTTGGCTAGGGGCAGCCTTGTCCTTGGACTTTGTACTTCCTTCTTGGTTTTTAATCGTCTTAAACCAATTTCACAACGTTCACCCTCACGTTTATGATATAGTTTAACCTACTCTTTTCCATGGTGTTAGAGTTGTATACATGAGTTTCATATTGTTATTAAGAGCCTTGAATCGGTTCATTCATTCCCATAAATCTACATTAACTTTATAGACTGAACATCATTGAGAGGAGTAGTATCTTCAATTTCTAAGTCCTACGTATCGAGTTTCGAACCCTTTCGAGATTATATTCCTAATCATGGGACGATTACATATTTCCCGTGAATTCCTTGATTTGAGTAGTTCATACCCATAATTTTGCATGAACCCTATACGTCTAGTATTATTGAGATGAGAAATAACTTTGAGTCCTTGAGTTTAGTAGTTCTTGCCCATAATTTGTAATGACCCTCATAACGAACTAGGTGAAATTAGAGTCAAACATGTGTGTCGTGAGGTTTTTAAGTCCTTAAATAGTTATTTATGGTATTAATAGGCAATGTGTAAATTTTGGTTGAGTTTGGAAGTCAAACATCAAGGAACGTCCAAGACGTTCGACGACTAGATGTCTATGTGCTTAGGTGAGTTCTTCTGTGCCTTGGAATGTTTGGAGTGTTATTAGGCATACAAATTGATGTGGGAGGAACCTAAAACTTAGATGAACATGTTTAGGGGCTTAACGTCCGGGTACGACTCCATCTAAGACCCATGAGGGGTCCTAGAAGAGGACCCCAACGCTTAGGCAGATTCTGCCAGTTCACTGCCCAAATGATGACCCCTCATCGAGGACCGTGCTTGGATCAACGCTACATCTTCCTGACCTTCATTCCATACTTGATGGTGGGGAGACTTTCCCCACAATTTCATCCTCTTAACCAATCGACGCCCCAGCAGGAAGGGTCGTCAATGAAGTAACATCCCGTAGCTAGGGGTCCACCAATAGTCACTGTAAAAGTTGTATCGAAACCCACTGAGCTTGGGGTATGTTTCTAAATTCACCCCAAGTCTTTTATGAACCATGGAAGTTTGTTTAGGGGTGTTTAGGATATTTTATGTTGGTTTATATTCCTAGACCTAGCCAACACTTCATTTTCAAATATCCAAAACCCCTCCCTCAAGATAGAACTCTCTCAAACTCCATAGAACCTAGAACTCAACGAAGGGCTAGAAGTATAGGTTTTGGATGTTTTATTCATAAAAATTTCGTGGTTTTTTTCTCAATGAGGTATGGTAGTTTATCCTTGAACGTTCTTTCTTTCAAGGATCCACTTCAAAGAGAGTTCAAAAAGGGTTTCCAAACTCCAACATGGATTTTTGCATGAAAACGTTTTGATGATTGAAAAGTGTTATTATTAGTTCTAGTTGATTTTTCTAATGTCAAACCCCAATGAACTCATACTTATGCATATTTCCAACTTTTAACTTATGAAGTGGGTTTAGTATATATATCTAGATGATGTTATAAATTGTTAAGGTTGAATATCTTTATGCTATATTATGGTTAGCTACTGCCTTAATTGTTATTTATGATGATTTATTGGAGAAAATGAGGAAAGGTGGTGAAAGCTTTGATTGATGGTAAGTTGGTTATATTGTTTAGCTCTTCTTATGAAATGCTCTATAGTGGTATGGTCCACCTTTGGTGGCGGTGTTTACTTGAAGTTCATGCTTATATTGTATAAATGTGTTTATTGTGATTTTGGCCTTGAAGGCATAGAATGTGAAGTCAAATGATGATTTATTTAGGATATTGAATTGTGTATCTTGATGATGTTATGCCTAAGTATATGTTTATGGGAAGCATGTTAGTGTGATGAATGAAGGTATGAGTAAGTTGAGGAGTCAATGTTATGAGAATGGTGATTATGTGAAAGGTGTGCTCACATGTACTCACACACTTTAAATGAATGAATGAAGTTAACGAATGTGAATGGGGGATTGTAGGGTGAACACTCTTCGTGAGTAGAGATGAAGTGTCTAGACCATACTTACTATTCCTATAGAATGAAAAAGGGGAGTTTTGGGGTGGACACTCTTCGTGAGTTGAGATGAAGAGTAGCAACCTCACTATTCCCAAGAGCTTCTTAGATAGGTTGGAGGATGGATACCCTTTGTGAATTGAGATGTGGTGTCAGATAGTTATCCCTTAACCTATAGTAATGAATGTCAAGACTCAATGGGGGAGTTATGCTTAGCATCGAGAGGATTTGAAGAAGGGGTGGGCACACTTCGTGAGTAGAGATGTTGCACCCAATGTACCTCTTGAGATGTGCACTCCTCGTTAGTAGAGAATGAGTTACTTATATGCAATCTCCTTATCCCTTAACTATGTGCCCGCATAGGAGTAGCTATTGGAGAATCCATGTAAAGCTCAAGAATGACCCTACCCTAGGCAAGTGAGGATCCCTCATCCGGTAGGGGTTAATATCGGGATTCCATGTCTATCTCTCATTATTTATGTCGGTTAAAGATAGCCCCCACAAAAGAATGAAATGAACTAAGTCTTCCAAAGGGTGTACTACTTAGGATGGTGGTGGTATAGGATGCTATCTACTCATTGCACAAGTAGGAATTTAGAGGGAGTCTTGGTGTGTCCTTATATAAAATGTATGAAGGGGTCATTATGTTAAGTAAGTGAAGTTATGTGACTTAATGTCTAAATTTAAGAAAGTATGTTAAGTTTATGTATTGTATTAATTAGTATATGAATTATTAATGTGGTGTGCCTAATCTAAGGGAATCCTCAAGGAGCACTTGGTGGGAATAGTAGTATGGGATGCTACTTTCACATTGCACTATGTGTAAGTTGGAGGTTGTCTTGGAGAAGGGTTCTTATTCGTAGTCCTTAAATGTAAGTATGTTCCTTTAGTGTCTTTGATGTGATGTCATTTATGGCTGTGTTATTTATGAGGTTGGAGGTATTATAATGTGAAGGTGTATGATGATGTAGTTCTAGCATGATAGTAGTTATAATGGTTAAATGAAGTCCTTTTTTTTGGGGGGGGGG
>NC_028642.1:10756093-10791082 GCF_001406875.1 Solanum pennellii
GGGGGGGGGGGGAATGAGTTACCTTATGGCAATGTGCAATGATAGTAGGAATTTAAGGTGTAGATCTGAGAAGTGTTGAAGGAATGTGTTAATTTTTTAAGGGTTGATGGCTTCTCTCTTGTGTGGATAATGTTTCATAGTTGTCCTTTTGATTTGATTGAAGTTGTTGTTGAGGTTTACTCTAAGGAGGAAAGATATTATGTTTACCTAGCAAATGGTGGAATCTGTATAGCAAGATTGTTAGCTTCCAAATGAATCTAACTCAATGGATGGGAAGCGAAGGAGAGAGTTTATTCAATGAGTTTGAGTTATGTGGTGCCTAAGAGTTGAATGAGGCGATGTCTAAATAAGTTTGTCTAAGCTTGAATCATAAGATGAGTGTGCTATGCTTGACTAGTGAGGTTGATGGTTAGTCTTGATGTTCATGAGTTAGGTTCGTATGAGTTCCCACCTTATGAGAGGTATGGTGGGATTATGAGGCATGAGACCTTGAATATTCTTAGTAAGGATCCTAACAAAAAGTAATGAGAATGTTTAAAGGAGCTAATCCGGAATGAAGACCACGGTGAGTCATGATTTCTTATGGTTGTCTTGATTTGTTTTAAATGAGTTTGCCCTAACTGGGGGGAGTATGATTTTAGTAGCAAGTTTGTTGATATCCTTATCTTTTCCTTCTATTCTTATTCAAGCTTGAGAGTTAGAATGTCATAGTAGCATGTTGCATGGCGTTTAGGAGTCTAGTTGAAGATGAATTTCATTGTTATCCTTGCTTTGTGCATTCCATGATATTATGTTTATGTTGTAAGATGAGTTTATATTGTATTGACTCTCATATTGTCATGCCTTCTTAATGAATTTCTTAAAAGATGATTTATTGAATTATTAAGCATGCTTCACTATGAAGAGTTGGTGCTCACTGTATTGAAAAATATTTAAATAAATTGTATTTTCATGAGGAATGATTGCAATGTGTTTAGAAATTATGTATATTAGCATGTCTAATGTTGGAGAAGGTAGTTTCTCCATAAATGAAGAAATGAGTGTGCGCTTTAAATTATGGAAAATTGTTCCAAGGAGTTGTCTGTGTTGCTAAAAATGCTTATTAATGTGTAGTTTATGTTCCTTATTAAATTGGTGCATTTATTATAATATATGATCATGGTTTGATGTGTCATATGCTTCTAGTTGAGTCCTTGATGTCCATATAAGTGTTTAGTGTCATTCGAGGACGAATGTTTTCTAAGTGGGGGAGAATGTAATGACCCTGATAATGAATTAGGTGAAACTTGATCCAACCATGTGCTTCATGAGTTTTTTAAGTCCTTAAATGGTTATTTATGGTTTTAGTAGGAAGTGTGTAAAGTTTTTTGGAAGTCAAACGTCAAGGGACGTTCGATGACTAGACATCTATGTGCTTAGGTAAGTTCTTCTGTGCCTTGGCATGTTTGCAGTGTTATTAGGAGTCCAAATTGATGTGGGAGGAACCTAAGACTTAGATTACCCACATTTAGGGGCTTAAAGTCCTGGTACAACTCCACCTAGGACCCACGAGGGGCCCTAGAAGAGGACCTCAACATTTAGGCAGATCCTGCCAGTTCACTACCCAAACGACGACCCCTCATCGACGGGTCGTGCTCGGATCGACGCTACGTTGTCCTGAACATCATTACATAATTGGTGGTGCGCTTCTTGCCCCAATATTTCAGCCTCTTAACCAATCGATGCCCAAGAAGGACAGCCGTCGATCAAGCGACGCCCTGTAGCTAGGAGTCCGCCGATGGTCACTGTAAAAGTTGTCTAGAAATCGACTGATCTTGGGGTGTTATTGTAAATTCACCCCAAGTCTTTTATGAACCATGGAAGTTTGTTTAGGGGTTTTTAGGGTATTTTAAGTTTGTTTATAGTCCTATACCTAGACAAGACTTCATTTTCAAATATCCAAAACCCCTCCCTTAAGAAAGATCTCTCTCAAACTCCATAGAACCTAGAACTCAAGGAAGGGCTAGAAGTGAAGGTTTTGGACGTTTTCTTCATCAAAATTTCGTGGGTTTCTTCTCATTGAGGTATGGTAGTTCATTTTTGAACCTTCTTTCCTTCAAGGATCCACTTCCAAGAGATTTCAAAAGGGAAAATTACATGGGATGGCAAACATTCCTAAGTAATTATATAATAAGGGTATAGTTTAATTTATTTACTTTTTATAATTATAGTTTTTTTTTTTGCTATAATTAATGGGGTCCACCACCTATTCTAAACCAATCGTATAAAACCTTTTTTTTTAATTTTGTATATAATTTTACACAAAACAATATTATCTCTCCTATTCATATTCCACCTTTTTCTCCTACAATTAATACTTCTATCCGATTTTGAATTTCAAATTGTCAAAAATTCAATTCCTCCCTCTTGAAATTGAATTCAATTTTAGCAGGTACTCCTAAATTTTAGTCGTTTTCCTTTTTTTGTTTCTTCCTTATTCAACAATTGTATATGTATTGTATTTCTTATGTTTTTCCATCTTCATCTATGAGGATTACCAGAGGTATTCCATTGCATGTCAATTTTGTTGACAATTTAGCCTCGTTTTCAATGGGTTTAACTCAAGATTTTGGGGTTGATGTAGGGTCTATGGTAAAATCCAAACAATTTCAACATGAACAAACAATGGAAGAATTGAGATCAAAGAAAAAATATGACCCTACGGCAGTTCAAGAAGTTCTTAACAATGCAAAGCTAGAGGCATTAAAATTGTACAAGGAGGAAGAAAGAGGAAAGCAGTAAACATTGATTCAGAGGATAATGCATCTGAAATTGACGGATCTGAAGAACATCATAATCATGAGGTAGTGTCTTAAAACACAACTTTAAATACAATTTTTTGTTACTTAGGTGTCAATATACAAAAATTATTTGTTTTAGTAGATTGTGTATTCACGTAATTATATATAGTATATTGAATGTTTAATACACACATGTTTTAGTTATTTATATATGTCTTCCAGTATATATTTGTATATTCCTTTAGTTACTGTATGTGTCTGTAGATTTGATTATTCTATACATACTTTAAGTTATGTATAATGAATAATATACTAAGTTTTAATAGTGGTAGTAGTGGATTGTATATTAAAGGCTCCGTATTATTTTTGTTTTTGTATACATATACAAAAAGTAATTGTATTTAGTTATACATATGGGAAAATTTCATATATGATTATAATTTGTATATTTTAGTAGTTATATACAAATTGTTGAAGTTAGTATATATTAAGTTTATATATTATTGTAGTATATACAAAGTCATTTAGACAGTTGTATATATTGCCATGTTTAACTACCATATTTATGTACACATATTAATATACAAAAAAGCTAAGTTTGTATATGTATACAAAAGAAACGCAATTACACTGATCTTCTTTCTAATATACAAATACTACATCAAAAAAAGTATATAATTGTATCATATGAATTTTCTTCTTTAAAAATTTTTATATTTTTGAAATCAGTTTTCAAAAGCAAAACACTTACTTTATGGCTAT
This sequence comes from Solanum pennellii, assembly GCF_001406875.1. Taxonomy (NCBI): domain Eukaryota; kingdom Viridiplantae; phylum Streptophyta; class Magnoliopsida; order Solanales; family Solanaceae; genus Solanum; species Solanum pennellii. The sequence continues at coordinate 10,759,636 of NC_028642.1, forward strand.
ATACAATTATCACCAATGATTGTCTGTATTCGATTACACTGATCTTCTTTATAATATACAAATACTACATCAACAAAAAGTATATAATTGTATCATACGAAATTTCTTCTTAAAAAAATTATATATTTTTGAAACCAGTTTTCAAAGAAAAACACTTACGATATGGCTATATACAATTATCACCACAATAACGAACGCACATACATCAAAATTTGTAAATCCAATAGAACATTGTATAAATATTGCAATAATAAACATGAATTTTCATCCAATGAACGATTACATGTATTCAATTATAAAGAAAAACAAAAAAAATGGATGAACTGCTGTTTCATAAACAGCAGAAACAAGTTTATCTTGTGTTTCAATTGTTGTATACTTCTTCTTTTTTTTTGAAAAAAAAATGAATTTGAATGTTTACCTTAAATTATGGACTTTTACCTTAAATTATGGCATTACCTAAATTTATTGTTAGCATATTTAACACTTCAGTTACAAACCACTTTTTATAAAATAAAATTGTATAAATAAAAAACAAAGAAAACCTTATATACAAAATTAAAGATACCTAAAATAACTAAACTATACCCATAGAATGTAATTAGGTAAACTATACCCATATACTGTTATTTAATCAATTAAGTTTGCCATATATGAAATTTTCCCATTTCAAAAAGGATTTTCAAACTCCAACTTCTTCTTTTTGTGATTGTAAGCATGGGTCTTTGGATGAAAACGTTTTAATGATTGAAATGTGTTGTTTTTAGTGCTAGTTGATATTTATGATGTCAAAACCTCAATAAACCCATGCTTATGCATATTTCCAACTTTTAGCTTATGAAGTGGGTTTAGTGTATAGATCTAGGGATATCGGTAACGGTATACCAGCTTTACCTTCCCACTAGCAGGGTCTTTATATGTATCGATAATTACAAGGTTCAACAGGTCTAACTTACCCGTCGTTAGCTACAGAATTCATCAAGGTCTACCCCCATTTATATTCTTCTTGTGATTAAGTCGAAGCATTCTAAAATCGAACAAAATATTTAAATCTTACCAAATCATATCTTCTCAAAGTTTAACAACCACCTGTCAAAATACTATTTCTCAAATAAGTGTTAAATCTTTTCAAAAAAAAGTAACCATATCTTGTAAGAATGATATCATTTCAAATAATCTTTCCAATATCACATTCAGTAAAAGACTTGTCCCACATGCAAGTTCAAAACAGTGGGTCACACATTTACTTTATAAACCACGTAAAAATCATGAAAGTTTTAAAACATCAATTATGGTAAGATTACTACTCACAGTACTCTTGTCGAATTGCCAAGCTTGCCACTCGATTAATCCGTACAAATCCCTTTGGTCAATGTATAATCACATTCATAACAATTTCGTGCTAACTCCTTCATTTAGGCTATTTCATGCTAAAATTCAAATACTCAGCCCCTTTTGGACCTATTGGTTGCCTACTAGTTTGATTAACCATATAAATTCAAGCCATGATTAATTCAGTTGGAGAAAAAAACTATTAACTTCATCTATTTATTCATCTTATTCAACTAATTATAGATATTCCAATCTCTAGCAATCAGATTTTTATCACCCAAAGAAACTACCTGGCATAGGATTCTTAGCCAATCTCTAGAAGATGAAGAAAGGAAACAGAGATTTACCTTAAACCTCTTTCTCCTCATATTCCCCTTAAAGTTTTCGCCCTTCAACTTTTTCTTATCGTCTTTGTTCCTTCGCTGGAAAAGAAACACAGTTGCTAAGCTCTCTTCCTTTTCCCTTTTTTTTAATTTTTAGTTACAGCGTTGTTCCCGTTCTGTTAGGGCTTTCAGCTCTTTTTAAAAAAAATTGAGCTTTTTTTTAATGAGAGTTAAATGACCTATATGCCCTTATTTAGTTATAGGGTATTACATTAATCCCACCTTAAGAAATTTGGTCCCTCAATTTAAAGAAGAGGTATACCTGTAGATTAAAATAAGACAGGATAGTTGTCTAGCATCTCCTTTTCCAACTCCCAAGTAGCTTTATTTATGGTATGGTTCCTCGATAAGAACTTCACAAACACAATTTCTTCTCACCTTAGCCTTATTACTTGTTTATTAACAATAGCTACAAGTTCCTCTTCATATGTTAAGTTCTCATCAATTGGTATAGTTGGTGCGTCGAGTACATGGTAGGAGTTTGAGATATACTTCCTCAACATAGAAACACGGAACACTGGATGGATGAAAGACATATCGGGAGGAAGTGCCAAACTATGCACCACTCCTCCTACCCGGTCAAGTATCTCATATTGTCTCATACATCGCGGACTCAATTTACCTCATTTGCCGAACCGCATCACACTTTTCATAGGAGAAACTCGTAGAAAAACTTTGTCCTCAACCGTGAATACTAGATATGTTGTGCTTTTATCCGCATAAGAATTCTATCTTCTTTGAGTTGTGAGCAATCTCTTCCTAATCAACTGGAAATTATCCACGGGTTCTTGTACTAAGTTTAGTCCCAAACACATTAGCCTCTCAAACTTCAAACCACCCTATAGGAGAACGACATTTCCTTCCATACAAAGCTTCATATGGAGCCATCTGAATGCTGGACTGAAAGTTACTGTTGTAGGCAAATTCAACTTAAGGCAAGTAAGCATCCCAACTACCACCAAAATCAAGAATGCAAGATCTCAGCATATCCTCTAAGATTTGTATAGTACGCTCATACTGTCCATCTGTCTATGGATGGAATGCAGTACTAAGGTCTACTCGAGTACCCAAAGATTCTTAAAAGGATTTCCAAAAGTGTGAAGTAAATTTTGACCCTCTATCATATATGATGGATATAGGTACTCCATGAAGTTGAACAATTTTATTCATAAATATCTGGGCATCTCACTCCACCATATGCAGTCTTTACTGGTAAGAAGTGTGATGATTTTGTTAGTCGGTCTACAATTAACTATACAAAGTCATAACCTCTAAGGGTTCGTGGTAGACCAACCACAAAATCCATAGTAACTCTCTCCCATTTCCACTCTAGAATATGGATTTGTTGTAGTAACCCTGTAGGTCATTGACGTCTGCTTTAACCTATTGACAAGTTAAAAAACTGGAAACAAAATTAGAAATATCTTTCTTCATACTTTCCTACCAATACAGTTGCTTCAGATTATGATACATCTTACTGGAACCATTGTGCATAGTATATCTAGAGTTGTGAGATTCTTCAAGAATAACTCATCTTAACCCACCCCTGTTTGGTCCACACAACCGATTACCTAGTCGAAGCATACCAGCACAATCAACTATCATCTGCTTACTTTTACCACTTGTGACCTCTTTGCTATATCTGCAAAGTTGTTCATTCTCATATTGAGCAGCTTAATGTGCTCCACTAATGAAGATTTGGCTGGCATACAAGCTAGCAATATCTTTGAACTTCCCACACTAAATCTGACACATGTGCCCTCAAGTTTCTGCACATCTTTTGCCGACTGTCTCTTTTCATGTGCTAAACTGCTTATAGATTTCCTACTCAATGCATCCGCCACAACATTAGCTTTTCCAGGATGATACAAAATAACACAATCATAATCCTTGAGAAGCTCCATCCATCGCCATTGTCGAAGATTCATATCTCTCCGCTTGAAAATGTACTTTAAGCTCTTGTGATCAGTATATATCTCACAAGTTTCACCGTATATATAATGCCTCCAAATTTTAAGAACAAATATCACTGCAGACATCTTCAAATCATGTGTAGGATAGTTTTGCTCGTGCCTCTTCAACTACCTTGAAGCATAGGCAATAACACGACCATTTTTCATAAGAACACATCCTAACCCAACTCTCAAAGTATCACAAAATACCATAAAACCTCCAGAACTCAATGGTAATGACAATAGGGGTGTTGTTGTCATATATATTTTGAGTTTCTGGAAGATTTGCTCACATTCTTCTATCCACAAATATTTGGCATTTTTTCAATGTCAACCTAGTCAATGGAGATGCTATTTTGGAAAAATCCTACACAAAATGCCTTTAGTAATTTGCCAAACCCAAAATGCTTTGAATTTCTCTAGGCGAAGTAGGTCTGGACCATTTTTGCACAACTTTTGTCTTTTTGGAATCCACCTTGATCCCACCACATTGCCCCAAAAATGCTACTGAGTCCAGCCAAAATTCAAACTTTGACAACTTAACATAAAGCTTATGTTCTCGCAAAAGTTTGTAACATTGTCTTAAGATGATCCTTATGTTCTTCTTGGCTACGAGAGTATACCAAGATATCATCAATAAACACTATCACAAACCTCTCTAGAAACGGCTTGAACACTCTATTCATTAAAACCATGAATGCAGCTGGAGCATTAGTTAATACAAATATCATCACAAGGAACTCATAATGCCCATATCGAATTATGAATGTTGTCTTGGAAACATCTTCCTCCCTGTTTCTAATTTGATTATAATCAAATCGAAGATCAATCTTTGAAAAGTTGACAAACCCTGTAATTGATCAAATATGTCTTCTATACGAGGTAAGGGATACTTATTACGTATTGTTACCTTGTTCAACTTCCTGTAATCGATGCACATTCTAAGAGATCCTCTTTCTTCTTTACAAATAATACCGGTGCTCCCCACGGAGATATACTCGATTAGATAAAACTCTTATTGAGTAAGTCTTGCAACTGTTGTTTTAGCTCCTTTAGCTCTGCTGGTGCCATATGACATAGAGGGTATTGATATTGGCAATGTATGAGAAGCTAAATCAATACCAAAAGTCTATCTCTCGTACAGGAGGTAATCAAGGCAAATCCTCAGGAAATACATCTGGAAACTCATTCACCACTGGTACCTTCTCAAAGCTAAGTATCCCTTCTTTTGTATCCTTTACACATAGCTAAGAGACCCATACAACCTTTTTGTAGTAACCTTCGAGACTTCATAAGGGATATAATTTTTCCAACCTCGAGGACTTGACCCCCTTTTAATACAAATGTAGGCTCATCAGGTATTTTGAATTTGACTATCTTTGCATGAAAATCAACAGTAGCATAGTAAGAGTATAACCAATCCATGCCCATCAACACATCAAAGTCAATCATATCAAGTACAGTTACTTTATCTAGGGTATACCTACCCTGAACTCTAATGACAATCACGATACTCCTATTCAACAAATAAAGAATCCCCCACATGAGTAGAAACAATATAAGGATGATTCAGCATCTCTAGTTGTCTACCAAATCTCAAAGAAAAGTATGAGGACACATAGGAGTGGGTAGATCCTGGATCAATCAAAGCATGTGCATCAAAAGAACGAACTGAAAAAATACATGTAACCACCGCATTTGAGGCCTGAACATCCTGTCTAGTAAGTGCAAAAACTCTTGGTTGACCTCTAACAACATTCTTTTTTCCTTGATTTTCAATGAAATGATCTCCAGCACCTCTACCTATATTTCTTGTACTAGTATTAATTGAACCGTTATGAGCGGTCTGAGTAGCAAGTAGTTGTGCATAAGTCTGAGTGGGGGTTCTCGGCGGTTGAAGGAAATTCCTAAAGTTATTCCCTAATTGACCGTACTGAAAGAACCCTCTAGTAAAAGTATGACACTGGCCTTCATGTGATTTACTACAAGTCGAATAGAGCAGTGATATACATTGGCCTAGAATTACGATGTCCTTGTGAAGATTATTGTCCTTGAGTACCCTGTCTTTGATGTGGCTTGTAGGTGGACTGTGAAACTTTATCCAACTTGTATGAGAGCCTTGTTGTTGTCTTCCCTGATTCCATATTTTGTGATTTTCACTCAAGTTGCCGCCGTAAGATCCCCCTATCTTGGCCTTCTTATATACATCATAGGTTGTATGCTTCTCTCGACCCTTCTCTTCAATCTTCCTATCTAGTTCAACTGCTTCTGAATAAGTCATGGTACTCATATTTGGGACTAGGGAACTGAATAGACAACTAACCAACCCATGCACGAACCTCTTAACTCTATGTTCTTCAGTAGGTACCAATAAAGGAGCATAATTAGCGAGCTTACAGAATTTGGCGCTATAAGTTGTCATATCCATATCCGGAGTCTGTACCAACCTCTCAAATTGTGTTGCATACTTCTGCCTCTGACTGTTAGGAAGGAAATTATCAATGAACAACTTAGTGAATTCATCCCACTTCAATGCTGCCGCTCAAGTAGGTCGACCTAACAATACAATCTCATACCAAGTGTTAGCCATGTCTGCCAGTTTGTATGCTGCTAGCTCCACCAATCTCTCACTAGAATATCCTAGAGCTAGAAGGGCCTTGAATGCCTCATCCAAGAAGCTTTGAGGATCCGCTGGACTATCAAAACTTGTGAATTTTGGTGATCTCAATTTCAAGAATTCCTGCAAGGGTACCTCTTTACTCCCAAAAGTATAAGTCCGTGCAGGTGATTGAAGTGGTGCATGTGTCTGAGTAGCAGCAATATTACGCTGACCATCCCTCCCATATCTATCCATTTTATCGACCAAACTCTCTATGGCTTTCTGTAAGGAGGCAAGTACCCCAATAGTAGCATTCTCCTGTGATGTTGGGGACGGACTAGTTCTCCTTTCCAGAGTGACCTCCCTTGAAGTCCTAGTAGTGGTGTTGCGGTTCCCTGTGGTGGCATTATGACCCTCTCTCGACCAGTACTGCGAGCTCTTTCCCTCCCCAAGTTGAGGAAGTTGATTGCCTGGCTGAAGTGACATTACGTGCCTCAGGAACACATGTTGTTGCTCTATCATTAGATAATCAAGTTCGAGCCATATGGTTAACAAAAATGAATAATGTTAGATTAATCTAGTTGGAGCTAAACGCCATACACATATGCAGGAATTAGAAAGGAAGACCACACACATCCTATTATGTCCTCGCAGTATCACGATTATAGAAATAGTCGGGAGCCTAACCATAATTGAGATTCTACTACTAACATGTGCTCCATAAGTCATAAGAATAACCTAGTGCTCAAATACGAACTTTTTCACGACCCAATTAAGGACCATGACCGGCGCTAAGGGAAAGTATTTCAAAGCTACACTTACAAGAATTCTACAGAAAAATCGGGTAGAGTTTTCTTTGTTTTATGCTCATCCTCAAATTTCCCTGTCTTAGAAATCCACAACACAACTAATAACAACTATAAAACCACAACATACAATCATCAATGACCTAATTTTCAAGCAATAAAACCAATTAATCTCCAAATGTGAAAAAGAGGTTCAAACTAGTCACTTGACTTCAATTAGGAGGAATTTCCTGACTCTAAATAAGAACTAACAAATGGAGCAACTTTAAGAGTTTTAAAGAACTAAATAAACATAGCAAATCAAATGTTCTCTTGTCACGTGAAGCAATGCGGGGCTCACAAGATGCTACCAAATCACACTCTCTAGTTAATGAAATCCAACTCAATACCACCTGATTTCTCATTAAAAACAATTAGTGAGTGAGACGCTAGCTGAGTGAGTAATAACACTTAAACACAACCATTTTAATGACGGACAAGTCAGAAAACATGCTAGTATGATAATCAAATGGTGAAGTGATGCTTTTTCAAAAATCATATTAATATCCATCTTCTGTGCCTCATAAAAGCAAAATCAATGTAAATACTAAATAGTAAACTCAGAAAAACATTCATTTATCAAATCTTATAGCTGGAAGGTTTCCAAGGATGAATCATGTAATCATTGTGGCTTCTCTTGACGAAGAAACATATAATAGTGAACTCCACATAACGGAGTTAAATATTTATATCGGTAGATCCCTACTCGAGGGATATCGGTAATGATATACTAGTTCTACCTTCCCACTAGCAATGGCTTTATCAGTATTGGTAATTACAAGGTGCACCAGGTCTAACGTACCCGTCGTTAGCTACAGAATTCATCAAGGTGTACTCCCATTTATATTCTTCTTGTGTTTCAGTAGAAGCATTTCAAAATCGAACAAACCATTTAAATCTTACCAAATCATATCTTTTCAAAGTTTAACAACGATTTGTCAAAATACTATTTCTCAAATATGTGTAAAATATTTTCAATAATAGTAATCCTATCTTGTAAGAATGAGATCATCTCAAATAATCTTACTAATATCACATTCAATAAAAGACTTGGCCCGCTTGCAAGTTCAAAACAGTCAGTAACACATTTACTTTATAAACCATGTAAAAATTATTAAAGTTATAAAACATCAATTATGGTAAGATTACTACTCAAAGTACTCCTGTCGAATTACCAAGCTTGCCACTTGATTAATCCTTACGAATCCCTTTGGTCAATCTATAATCACATTCATAACAATTTTGTGTTAACTTCTTCATTTAGGCTATTTCATGCTAAAATTCAGAATACTCATCTCCTTTTGGACCTATTGGTTCCCTACCTGTTTGATGAACCATATAAATTCAAACCAAGAGTAATTCAGTTGGAGAAAAAAACTATTAACTTCATCTATTTATCCATCTTATTCAACTAATTTATATATTTTCAAATCTGTAGCAATCATTTCACCAAAACAACTACCTGGGATAGGATCCTTCGCAAGTCTATAGAAGATGAAGAAAGGAAACAAACATTCACTTCGAACCACCTTCTCCTCCGACGCCCCTTACAGTTTTCACCCTTCAACTTTTTTTTCGCCTTTGTTCCTTCGCTGGAAAAGAAACGCAGCTGCTACACTCTCTTCCTTTTCCCTTTTTAGTTGCAACATTGTTGCTGTTTTGTTAGGGCTTTCAGCTCATTCTAAAAAAAATCTAATCTCTTTTTTTAATGAGAGTTAAATGACCTATATGCCCTTATTTAAATATAGGGTATTATAATGTATTTCAGAAAACCTTGCACAATGTCATTTTGCTTGAGAAGATTCAAACCTTGAGAATTCAATTGAAAAAGTCTTTTGTGCCAAATCCATGAATCATGAACAACTTCATTTTTGAATGCAATTAATGAAATTGTAATGAAAGTTTATTTTTATCATCTTTAGTTCAACAATGACTTGTTTTGGCTTAATTTTTTCATAAATATTACAAGAATTATGTCTAAACACAAGAGAATAACCATTTTTAGTGAGTTGACCAACACTAAGAAAATTTTCTTGCAAGTAAGGAACAAAATGAACATCAGGAATTTGTTTACCGCTCCCTTTATGTTATTTGGAATGGTACCTTTAACTTTTGCATCAACTAAGATAATGGTGCAGGCCCCTCTTGTTTCTGAAATTGTGGTCGATTTGAACCACCATTCTACTGCCCAAACTCATTCTCAATCTTAGCTTTCTTGCAACTATACTCTTCTTGTTCCTTAGCTTCTCCTCTTTGACCTGATGCACATAAACCATCAACATGGATATGTCCATGTTGCCTATCAGTATCGCAGACCTACCCTCTTTACTTGATGCACGACCCAAGCCAGCGACAAAGAAGCTCATTATGCTCCTCATATCCTTAACCAATTCAGGAGCATAGCAGGACAACGAGGTGAACTTCAATCCATACTCATCCACACTCAAAGAGTCATGTTTCAATGTAAGGAACTCTCGTACCTTAGCCTCTTTCAATTCTAGGGGAAAATAATCCCCCAAGAAAGCTTCTTCAAAATAGACCCAACTCGGATGTGGTGCATCCTCATCTCTACAATCCTTCCGCTGATCGAACCAAGTCCTAGTCAAATTTTTCAGTTGATATGCAGCTAGATCAACTCGTTCAGCATCAGCAACATACATTACATTAAAAACCATCTTCAATTCTTCAACAAAATTCTGCGAATCCTCAATAGTTATTGAACACCTGAAATTGGAAGGATTCATTCTCAAGAATTCACGAATCCTCAAACTTTCAGCCTCTTCTTGCCTACCTCCTCTTTGCTGCCAAACTTGATTAGTCAAAACTTTGCTGAATATCTGGATAGCCTCATAGAATTCAGCATTTTTGACTTCTCCTTGAGGTTGCATGTTTGGCACACATTAGGAAATTATGGTTCGTCTACATTCATCCTAGTTAGACAACCTCTTGCTGCTCTTCGTTTAGGCATGGTTATTTGAAACACACGGAAGAACGAATTAGAGAGAATCTTTTAGAGATAAACTCTAACACATGAAAAGGAATATAAAAGAAGTGAGGAATTCCTAAATGTTTTAGCCTCCTAATTATAGATGCAGCGTGCTTCACACCGATAACTAGGACTCTATTAACACGGTTTCATAGACTCCCTTTGACTCTTGAACTTTGTGCTCTATTACCAAGTTTGTCACGCCTCAAGCCTACACCCTAGATGTGGTCAGCACTGAATGACCATTGCTGGTCTTGAGCGGACCGTTGGTCTGGCTTACTTAACTCAGTGGAAGACTTAACTCAATGAAATAGAATCATTCAATAACTTAAAGTAAATAACTTAGCCAAAATGGCACTTAAGTCTGAATAACAAAATTCCAGCACTATAAAGATAAGAGACTCAATACTAACAGACCCTATAACATCCTAGAAAAATTAAGACTGAAAAGCAATAAATGTGTCCTCCAGAATGCAAGGAGGCTCGCCACTAACTATGAGTGCTTAGCTGGATCAACAATGAGCTGGATAATGTTGATGTTGGTTACCTGCATCTGCATCATGATACATGCAGGTCAACTGGCATCATTACATTGAATGTACGAGTATGTCAGTTGGAATGCTAACAACAACTTAAGCTTGAAAAGGCATAAGAAGGAACACTTACCTGTGTGTGTGTGTGTGTATAAGTGATGATACAACGGCTTGCCCATGCTGTCAGAACTGTCCTATACTTTGTCGTCGCATAGAACTAATTAACTTAGTGGATCAACTAACTTAAATTATGTGATCATCTAAAAAGTATGACCCATTAATACACATAATGGCTACATGGTTTTCATGTAGACCTGAATTAATATGAACTCTCATCCCCACATCGGTGGTCAATATTACTCCCAAAATATACTTGCTCATGTGTTTTTAAAACAATTTCCTTCTTTGGGTTGAGATAATTGCTTAACACTTAGCTTTAAAAAGCTCTCTTAGAATCAATATTCCCTTTTCTTGCTCAAAACTCTTTTGGAAATCTAATTTATTCTTACATACTTAGTTCCCTTATAATTTTTGAGAAATGAACTCAACTCTTTAATCTTTAATTAGCTTGAAACTTGAATCTTAAAACGAAGTTAAAACGTTTAATAAAAACTCTTAAAACTTTAAGAAAATTTTCTTTGACTTACTTCATAACTTCTAAACTTAACTCTTAACTCCTTTTACTTTAATCTTAACTTTCCTTGAATTGGATTATGGTTTTAGGTTCATGATCTCATATTTATGGATGATTTCATGATGCTTAATGTACCTTAGAGTGATGGAATCAACTAAGAAACATGGATACATCACTTAGGAACAAGTACAAAAGAGTGGGGAATGAATGGGGTGAATTGGCATCTTTGGCGCTCTGAGAGGCGTGGGGCGCAAGTCCCAAACATCAGAGACCAAGTCGGGGTGCTCTGGCTGGCACGACGCCCCAAGTCCCTACGGAAAGAGATTTTCTAGTGAGGCTATAGGAGGCGAGGCATCCCAGGGTCCTACACAGGCGTTTTGACTTTTTTCCTCCGTTTTACATTTCTAAACCCTCTAAATTTCCATGGTTATTTTTCTCAAACACTTAGGATCATTAGAACCCTAAATACCCAATAATTTGACTTGAAAAATAACCCGGAAACACTAATCAAATCAACACTAGTCATGTAAAAACTCAACCAACAAGAATTCAACAATGTTGTTCAATTACTTCACATTTTATTCAACCTACTAAAAATCGCTAAATTTAAACAAATTGGTGTGTGGGTAAACTAACCCAACATGCAAGATCTCACATAACTTTATAGGGATCACCCCGACGAACTCCACTCGCAAACTTTGGTGTTCTTGGCGAATTGCCTAAGTATAAAGTTTAACTTTCCAATCTGAACTAAACCTTGTTTTTACCCCCAAATAAACCCCTAAAACGAAATAGAAAATTAATTGGTGAAAGACTAGTTTTCCCTTTCGTAAATTCGGATTGGGACTTTTGTTACTTCAAAAGCCCAACATCCGATAGACATATCTCCCTTATAAGATATCAAAAATGCACAAACACGAAGGCATTGGGAAGATATCTCCAAGGTATTTCCAACCATATCAATAACTACCTCTAAATCATCATTAGCTAGACGTTATGTTCCTTTGAAAATGACCAAACCTCATTTTTTAACCTTAGGCAATTTTCCAGATTTTCCTTTTCTTTCCAAAAATGAAAATTTTTAGTCTCTCAGCATATTCTTAGCTATTTCAAATTTGTGAGATGTTACAATATCTCCCCAGTAGGAACATTCATCCTTGAATAAGATTTCTTTCACTAAGCTAAGGATAGTACATCAAGTTTAACACTCAACAAACAAAAGCAAGTAACCACATGTTTACTCGTAATTTATAAAGTACCAAGAAGAGAATTAGTACCTTGATCTGCATTCTCTCCTGATTCAAAGAGATGTGGATATCTCTTCTTGACATCCTCTTCAGCTTTCCGAGTCGCTTCTTCAACAAATCGGTTCCTCCAAAGGACCTTGACTGATGCAGCCTCCTTTGTTCTCAACTTGAGAACTTGGCGATCTAAAATCTAAACTGGAATCTCCTCATAGGATAGGCTATCCTTAATCCCAACATTTTCAGTTGGTACGATTAATGAAGGATCTCGCCCATGCACTTCTTTAACATAGAGATCTGAAACACTGGATGAACTGCTACCAACTCTTATGGTACCTCTAACTCATAAGCTACATGCTTTAGGCTATGCAATAAGGTCCAATTTACCGGGGACTAAGTTTTTCTTTCTTACAACACCTCATAACACTCTTCATGGGGTGAAACCTTCAAGTATACCCAATCATCCACTTCAAACTCCAACGACCTTCTCCTAGTATCTGTTTAGGATTTTTGACAACTCTGTGCTATTTTCAATCTCTCTTGAATATCCTTAACCTTGTCCATAGCCTGGTGAACTAGATCTGGTCCTATAAACCCGTCTTCACCAACTTCGAACCACCTAATAGGAGATTTGCATATTCTTCGGTAAAGAGCTTCGTATAGAGTCATTATTATGCTCGAATGATAACTGTTATTGTAGGAGAACTCAATAAGAGGTAGGTGGTCATCCCAATTCCCCCTATAAATCAAATACGCAAACCATCAACATATCTTTTAAGGTCTCGATAGTATGATCCGCTTGCCCATCCGTCTGAGGATGACAAGCAGTGCGTAAGTTCACCTTTTTTAACCCAAACCTTTCTGGAAAGAATTCAAGAACTGTGTAGAGAATTGTGCACCTCTATTTGAAATGATTGAAACTGTGACTCTATGAAGTCTCACCACCTCATGATCTATAACTTTGCATAATCCTCTGCCGAATGAGTGGTCTTTACTGGCAAAAAATGGGCTGATTTTGTCATTCTATCGACAATCACCCAAGATTGAATCATGATGTCTGCGAGACCTTGGCAAGTCTGTGATGAAGTCCATATTAATCATATCCCACTTCCATTCTGGAAGTTCTATATTCTGAGACAACACTCCAGGCCTTTGGTCTTCTACTTTCACTTGCTTGCAATTCGGACACTTGGCAACAAACTCAGCAATGCCCTTCTTCATACCTTCCCACCAATATACTTCTCTAAAATTGCGGTACGTCTTGGTGGAACCCGAATGAATGAAATATCGAGAGCTATGAGCTTCCTCCATGATCCTCTCTTGGAGTCCATCCACCTTAGGTACACATAATCTACCTTGATACTTCAGCACACCATCTCCCCCTTGTTCAAAAGCTAATAATTTTTGCTTATGAACATTCGCCTTCAAATCAAGCAAAATGGGGTCTTGGCCTTGTTTTTGTTTAACATCTAGCACTAATGATGATTCAGCCCCATTTGTCACCACTATCCCTCCTTTTGTGAATTCCATAAGTTTTACTCCCAGGTGTGCAAGTATGAGCACATCTTTGGCTAACTCCCTCTTTTCTTCCTCAACATAGGTGTTACTCCCCATGGATAACCTACTTAAAACATCAGCAACCACATTAGCCTTACCTGGGTGGTAAGTAATACTCATGTCATAATCCTTGAGTAATTCTAACCACTTTCTCTGTCTGAGATTGAGGTCTTTCTGGGTAAACACATATTGTAAGCACTTGTGATCAGTGAATATATATACATGAGAACCATGCAATTAGTGCCTCCATATCTTCAAAGAAAAAACTACCGCAACCAATTCTAAATCAGGGGTTAGATAATTCTTCTCATAAACTTTCAACTGTTTACTATAACTTTTTCATTCTACATTAACACATAGCCCAACCAAACTCTAGATGAATCATAGTACACCAAAAAACCTTGAGTACTTTCTTGTAAGGTCAAAATTGTGGCAGTAAGTCAACCTCTTTTTCAATTCCTGAAAGTTTTTCTCGCCAGCTTCTGACCATTGAAATTTAACTATCTTTTGAGTCAACCTGGTAAAAGAGGACAAAATAGATGAAAACAAACCTTCTATAATAGTTTTCCAAACCCAAGAAACTCGTAATATTAGTTGGAGACGTGGGTTTAGGCCAACTATGAACTGCTTTTATCTTTTGAGTATCAACTCTAATTCCATTACCAGAAACTACATTGCCCAAGAATGCCCAAGAATGTCATTTGAGGTGACTAGCATTATCTTCTTCATTGCTTGAATATATTAGCATGTCATCAATGAAGACGATAACAAATATACCTAGATAAGGTTCGAATACTCTGTTTTAAGGTCCATGAATACTGCTGGTGCATTAGTTAAACCAAATGACATAACCAAAAACTCATAATGCCCATATCTGATCCTGAAAGTTGTTTTCGGAATGTCACATTCCTTAACTTTCAACTGATGGTTAGCCAAACCTGAGTACTATTAACTATCAAAGTTATTTTCATCCCCATATGCATAGTATTTATGATAAACTTGTTCGTCATAGAAATTATAAAAATTTGTCAGTAATAGTATGTTTTCATCACTAAATAGGCTATTGAGCCGGACAGAATTGGTGTGTCACTAAGTATTTAAATTAATTGATGACAATGTCATTTGTCTCTATTGTAATAGGTATTTCGTAGATAAACAAATATTATTTCGTCATTAAAAAGTAACATTTACCTATGTATCCTATTTTGTCTATAAATATATAAATTAGCGACAAATTAGTTTGCAATAATTTTGTTGTTGAAAACAATAAATGTCGTCACCAAAACCATTTTTGTAACGACAAAAAAAAATGGTCTCTACTAAATACCATAACTAGTGACAATAACTATTGTCATAAACTACAAAAGTTATTTGTAGGTAATAAGTAGGTAATTTTTTGAGACAAAAATTATTCTCGTCACTAAATGTTATACTTTTATGAAGAATGTTAATAATAGTGAAGCTTTTAAGGACAAAATATATTGCCACAAACACAAACACAAGCAAGTCAATAATAATTTAAAAACTTATAGGCCATATCACATAGTATTAAACTCATATACTAAACATTAATAAAACTAAAGCAATAAAATAAAAACTGCTTGTTTACACAAACTAGTGTACAACACAAATTTACCAGTTCCTGCTTTCACAAACTAACGAAGATTTGCTAAATTAAATTTTAAATTATAATTTAAAATATTATCATAAATATCGACAAAACAATATTACATGATGTTAATGTTAGTACTTGTTAATCAAATCAAAATAAAATTATTTTTATAATATTTATTAGGGATAATTTCAGAGACCTCCATGTTTTGCTCTATAACACTCACCTCTCCTTTAATTTATGGTATTACGTCTACCTCCCTTATTTTCATCTACTTGTAATCATTCTTTAAACCTATTTAAAATAAATATAAATTAATATAGATTTGACAATTTTACTCTTTTTTATATAAATTTCTTCTTATCAATAAATATTATATAAAAATAACTCATTTGACAAATACTTTAAAAATAAATTAACACAAAGACTTGTTTTTTTAATCAAACAAAGATCAAAATCTTCAACTAAGCTGACCCATATTTTCACTAAATATTAACTTTTTATCTCTATTTCACCTTTATCAATTCGCGTAAATTTTTTCCTCACAATAAGCCATCATTTTCCGGCAATAATTTCTTCAAATGGAAGACCAAATTGAACTTCCCAAGAAATAAATTCAATAAGAACGATAAGATTTTGTTCTAGTTAAACATTTACACAAGCGAAGAAGAAACATGATCCAACGAATAAAGATAAATTATTGAAAATTAAATCTAAACATTCATATATAAAGGTAAATTTGTCAAATCTAAATTAATTTATATTTATTTAAATAAATTTAAAAAATGGTTACAAGAAAATAAAAATAAGGGAGGTAGACGTAATATCGTAAACCACAGGGAAGGTGAGTGTTATAGAGCGAAGCCCGGAGGGAGGTCTCTGAAATAATCTCTATTTATTAAGTTTTTTTTCAAATATAAGTATAAATATATAAATAAAAATAATAACCTAATTATTTTGAATTTGGACTCTCTTTAATTTTAAAATTTAATATTATATTTTATTTTTCAATTAATTATTATTGGCCCACGGGTCGGCCTTACCTATATTTCTCAGGCCCATCAAATCAACAGGCTTATTCAGGCCGGGCTAAAAAACTCTTTTCTTAAATGAGCTCCAAAAATCTTAGCCCAATTCTATTAAATTTCGGATTAGGCCAGACCGACCTAACGAGCCTAGCCCATATTGACAGCTCTAATGATTTCTAGTTTTTGCAGTACATTCCTTACACTGTAAGGCCAGCCAAATATAAAATAACCTGTGAATTAATATTATAATATACTCAAGCAAAAGGAAATAATTATTTAAGGAAGGAGATAATTGCAGCCCAATTCAAGTATCAATATTCACATATTATACTAGTTTACCATAATCAGATAAATAAGAAAATCGACAAGGATTATTTATGGAACTTTTAAACAGATTGTAATAACCCAATGGCAAGACTAAGGAATATTGAATACGTAGAACAATCAATTTAGAGATCATTCAAATTAAGGTAATCAATCTCAATCATTGAAGTCTTGGTTTTCCGCAAAAAAGTATAAACAAACCAAATAAATATATGTTTTCCATATATAATCACTAACATCATTTTCTTAAATCAGTATAAGGAAGGTAATTAGTCAAGGAGTCTACTAATATTTATTAAAATAACTGTGGAAGAGAACAAACAATTCACGATTTAAGGAAAGAAACAAAAATCAGTGAAATTCAACTAGGCATTCTAAAATTTGAGATTCACACACTAATATTATAATTCAAAACTTGAAAAGAAAAGAAGTCAATTATAGTAAATGGACGAAAAATAGAGCTGGCCAGAGAATAATTCTCCAAGTAGATGACCATCATAGAAAACAACACAAAAAACTCTTCATTATCCCCGAGTAGAACAATAACCATGCTCATGATAACACAATCACAAAGTATTATTATAATCATATTTTCACAAAACATTATTATAATCATATTTCAAGCAAGGAGGATATTAATATAGAAAGCTAATATGGAAAAGACTGTGATCCAAATCATGTTTTTTTCATTGAAACGTTAATAGTAATCACTATACAATACAATTTAGAGGTAGAAAAATGAAATCACTAAGAGGGATTACATTCATGAAAATCATAAAATTATGAGCAAAGCATAAGCTTTTTTTTTTATAGGTCTCAGATATAAAAAAAAATAGATGAAAGTTGTAGCAACTTGGATAGATCAATCTTACCAGGAAGAGTTCTGTTAAATAAAATTGAAATTCCGAACTCAAAAATTTTAATTAAATTTGGCTACGATCATGGTGGTTCATCATCGTCATTAGCTAGAGATTTCGTTTCCATCGTAGCTTTTTGGTCGGAGCAGCAATGTTCTTTCTATTATTTCCGTCAGCCTCATAGGAGAATAAGAGAGGAGAGTAGAAGCGGTGTTCGCTGGACCTGTGATGGTCTATTGATTGGCATGCATGTGGTGGTTCGCCGGTGGTCTTTGGGTGGCGGGTGGTGGAGGAGGAGAGTGAGGGAAGAGGAGAAGGACAGAAGGGGTTCTGCTGCCATTTATGGTTCTTTGCCGGCAAAGAGGAGGAGAAATGGGCTCGTTTGGTGGTTACTTGAAAGGGCGGAAGTTTAGGGTTCCACTTGATGGTCTTTGCCATTGAGCGGCGCTCGTTTTGAAAGAAGAGGAATAATGAACGTAAATGTTAAAGGGTTTTGGGGTGTTAAGGGTATTAAAATAGGGGAAAGACTAATAGATCCTGACTGTTGGATCTAAATAAATGAACAAGTATGATTTAAAGTAAAACTGATCAGGTAAGATGGACGGTTGGGATGAGATTTCATATATGAGACTTGATGGTTTACAATTGAAATGAATTGTGAGAAAATGGTTATCGTACGAGTAAACAAGTGACGATAATGGAAAGAAAATTGAAGTGATAGGCTAAAATTAGTATAAGATCGAATCGAAAGGATAGAATTGAAATAAATTGAACAGAAAATGCTATAATATAAATCTATCATTGATATAATTATAATAATAATAATAATAATTTTTAAAATTATATATGTTAGTGTATATAGTTATTTAGAAAAAATAAAATATAAATTTAAACAAATAGGAAAAGTAATACATTTCACAATACATTTTAAAACAAATATCAATCTAGAAACGGTAATAGGTCTATCAAAATTAGGTGTCAACATATAGGTATTATCTTCTAAAACCAATGAATTATCAATGTTCAGTTGAGTATATCATTGAGCGAGATAAAACATTCAAAGTTCCGATGAATCGCTAACATAAAAATAATTTGGTTTATTATGACATTTCTATGAGTATCGTCTCATATTTTTATGAGTATTGCCTCACATTTTATACTCTGATGAATCATCGTTTGGCTCTTGACCACTACATCGTTAAACGAGATTCGAGTTCATGATGTGATGATAGATTTGATAAATTTATTACATTAATTTACAAATATACATATTCCAAATATAATTAATATCGTCATTATTCGATATTCCAAATATAATTTATCATTATAATTTTGTCTACTTCACGAATTAATTTTTTAATAAAACAAAATGGGCTGACCTCTGGAGTTCAATTTATATTAAATTTAAATTAAGAAATATTGATCAGATAAAATTAAATAAAAAATAGACCTCCGAAGATCGATATTTTATATTTTTTGTCTTTTATTTTACATGAATACGTCTTCCTATAAATAATTTCTTTAAAATTAATTGAAATAATTTTGAGGTTTTTGTATTTTTATGGACATATAACATTGTATTATTAATTTTATAATATAGTACCGACAATTAGAGGTCGATTTTAATAAAAATAAAACTACTGAACTCCAATGGTCACTATATGAATGTTTAATGAAAATAAAATTAATTACGGGAATTTAATATTACCGACTTTCGTAAGTGGATGTTGTAATATTTATTTTTGTTTTACACATAACATTCCTCCGAAAGATAGTTTGACTAAAGTTTATTAAAAGCAATTATTTCTTTTTATATTCAACCAAAGTAATAATTAATCTTATTCTTTATTTGTTAATCCGATATAGACAAGAGATCAATTTTTATATCTATTTTTAAGAGATATTTTTCGAGCTCTAGAGGTTGGTATGATTTTTTTTGTCTATGGCAAAACTGATTTCTTGGGGATGATTTTCTTCAGAAAATAAATAATTCTTTTTAAGAATATCGGCATCTCAATTTAAGAAATTATTGACTTTAATTGGAGGCCAGTATTCACATTATTTATAATAGTGAAAATTTTTTGTAGATAATTCTTTTGTACTAATTTCTAGGGAAAATTGTATATAATAGCAAATTAATAATCTAAAATAAATAAAGTAGCTAGGGTTTATTTAATTGTGCTCTATAGCATACGTTTGCAAAAAATTGTCAGGCGTCTCTCTCCCAAATACCTCGCTCGCCACTCTCCTCCAATCTCTCGCTCGCTTCCTCACTTTTTATACAAACAGAAGTGTAAAAAAATTATTTCTAATTTATAAAGCAGAGAAAATTGTATAAAGACATATATTTTTGCTCTTTCTCTCCCCTCTTCCAGAACTCGCTCGCCACTCTCCCAAATCTCGCTCGTCATCCTCTCCTTTCTCACCTATACAAACAGAAGCGAAATGTATAAATTGTGTTTCTGTTTGTATAAAGCGTGAGAAAATTATATACACATGCAAGTACATATATTTTCGTCCTATACTTATAATTATAAAATAAAAATACTCCCCTACCTAGTTTCTTTTGTCTTTTTCTCTTTCTCATTTTATACAATTTTCAAATTGTAAATTGTATTTACTTTCTCTCTTTCTCGTTTTACACAATTCAATTTAATTGTATATTCCTTGTCAAGTCTCTTTTGTCTTTCTCTCTTTCTCATTTTATACAAATTCAAATTGTATATAATCGTTCTATACACTTATAATAATACAATTCGTTTTATACACTTTGTTTTTATACAGTTCTCTGCCCAACTGTCTTTCTCTTTCTTGTTTTATACACTTCGTTTTATACAATTTGTTTCAACTGTATATGTATAGCGAATTATACAGTTTCTATGTTTGCTATGGAGCGCAATTATGCAAATTTTGCTATAACATACAAATATAAATTTTTTATTTGCTATATGTGAAAGTTGCCCTAATTTTTATTTAATCAATTAAAGTGCATAACATGAATTCATATGAGACAAAGAGATAATAATCCGCGATGAATTTTGTAACGAAGTTAAATAATATAATAGATAAACAGAGACAAAAAGATGATAGACATTAAATGTTTATATTATTAGTGACAAAAGTGAATGTCACCAAATGACATATAATTAATGACTAAAGTTTACACCATCTCACTACAAACGTTATTTTGTCACTAATTTGATTATATACATTTCATGAAGAAATATTTTTCGTATCTAAACTTAAATCTTTTAATGAGAAATATTGATTTGTCACGAATTGTCAGTAAAATTAGTGATGAAACGGATTGTCACCAATAACATCAAATTTGTGGCTAAAATTACCTTATAATTGGCGCCAATTAATATTTTTGGTGGAAAAAGTTTGTAAACAAAACATTTGCTACAAAATTATCTTTGTCACTAAATATATGTGAGTCATGCATTTAAGGTTCGTCACAAGTTGTGAAGTGACAAAACTGATTGTCACCAATATCTTTAAATTTGTGGATAAATTTACATAATAATTGGCGCAATTTTTCATTTTTT
Organism: Solanum pennellii; assembly: GCF_001406875.1. Classification (NCBI taxonomy): domain Eukaryota; kingdom Viridiplantae; phylum Streptophyta; class Magnoliopsida; order Solanales; family Solanaceae; genus Solanum; species Solanum pennellii. The sequence goes on from NC_028642.1 coordinate 10,781,070, forward strand.
GGTGGGAGAGATTTGTAGACAACATTAGCTACGAATTTTATTTTTCATCACTAAAAATATGTGAATCATGTGTTTGAGGAAGAAATGTAATTTTTGTCGTAAAAATGTATAATAGGTGACAAATTTTTTAGCATATCTAAACTTTTTGTGTCTAATCGTAAGATTTGTTGAAGTGAATGATGTATATGCTGAAGTTTATTTCTCTCGCAGGCTGGGACTCCGGGTAGATCATAAAGAAAGACTTCTAGAAACTCCTTTACTATAGAAACTTACTGAAGAGAAGGTACCTCAACACTTGAGTCATTAACTCGGACTAAGTGATAGATACGCCCCTTTAGAACTAACTTTCTTGCCTTGGTATGAAATGAAACGACCCTTAGGCACTGCTGAACTACTACTCCACTCTATAACTGGCTCATTACGACTCTGAAACTTGACAACTCGAGTTCTACAATCTATTGATGCATAACTGTTACGCCCCTCAAAATGAACTAGGATAAACTAGAGACTCACATGAGTTTTATGTGTTAATAACTTGTTAATAAGGTGAGAAACAGCTTGTAATAGTTGGTTTGAATATGTTTGACGTCAAACGTCAACAGACGACCAAAACGTCCGGAAACTAGTTTTTTGTGTGCTAGTGTGTACTTGGATGTTTGTCGTGTTTTTATGTGTTATTTGGAGCCTAAAAACAGTGGAGGTTACCCTAGTGTATTAATAAACATGTGTAGGGTAAACAAGTTTGGGTACGACTCCCCAAGGACCACCCAAAGGGTCCTTGAGAAGGACCCAAACGTTGGAAAAGAAAGTTGTCAGGCAACAGGTTTTTGGGACTGCTTGCCCAACGCGCCATGTAACACCCCGTAAATTCCATAATCATACTAGAGCCTCATATGTTGTATAATGATGATTTAGACCCAATTTAGTATAAATAACTTGTAAAAGAAGTATTGGAGCCATATCATTAAAGAAAGTCTTGAAGTCCGAAAACTAGCGAAATTTAACTAGTTAATGTACCTATGTTTGGTGAAGGTTTCAGAGGGTTATATGGAGTCTAAAACTTGTTAAAAGACTTTAAATAGGTAAAATGTAGTACAGAGATAGTAATGCTCCTATGTCTAATGTGTGATTGTGGTGTTGATGCTAGAAATTCCTCATCCTTAACCCTAAGGTATTGAATTAGACATGAATTATGTATGTATGATATGATATGAATATTATATGATTGAAAGTAGTTTCTCATGATTATAATAAAGTGTTAAGTGAAAGGTTTACTCACTTCTATGTGGTTTTGTAAGGTGAAAGGATAGTTCTCACTTATGAATACCTATGAGCTATTATGATAAGATGTTCACATAGGGGTCTAGAGGATACTAATGTGATCTTGTAAAATGATTATGATGATTACTAAACGGAATAATTTCTTAGCATCGAAAGGACATGTAAATGAGATGGAGGTCCCACATTAGTAAGTCCGGCTTCCCACATGGGTTTTCTCACATTAGTAAGTCCGAATTTCCTAATTATGTGTTGTCTCATGATATGGAAACCTCCACGTTAGTAAGTCAAGGTTTCTAGAAACAATTTCCTTGACCCTTAACTGTGTGCCCACATAGGACTCTAGCTTAGTGGATCCACCTAGATAGCTACGTACGAATGGTTACGCCTTAGCAAGTGTTAACCCACTCTTTTCGGTGTGGGAGTAGAACACTGGATTCCATGTAGCTCACATGGTCTCGTCTCGGTTATTGCACTTCTTTACCTAATGTAAAAGTAATGAATGCATGTGAATTCCTATTAGGATCGTCTTAAAGGCTACTACATAGTATGAGGGATGATATGGGACTTCTCTTACACATTGCACAGATTGGATCCTAAGGGATGGTTCTAGTAATGTTCTTTTATGATTATGATTATGATTATGGTTATATTAATAAGCTATGAGTAAGTATTGATGTAAAGGTATGTTATGAAAATATGTTGTAAGTATGAAGTGGGTTGCTTAATGTGATACTTAGCCTTGCATAGGATTATGGGGTTCTATCTTTGGCATTGCACAAGTATTGCTTGGGTTATCTACATGTTGGGTTGCTATTATGTTGAATTGACTTATTATGCTTCTTATATATGCAAGTTGAGTTAAATTGATAGAAAGCATGGTTTTACTAAATTGTCTTTTTCTCATGCGTTAATGATTTTTGTGCATAAGAGTCATACTTAATGTTTCACGGAAAAATATAACAAAAAGTAAAAAATGACTAAGTTTCAAAAAATTAATTAATCTTATGATTTAAGAGAAATCGATTTTCCAAATTAACAAAGTCGCCACTTGACTTTTTAGTAAAAATCAAGAAAAAACTTATAATTATTTTTAAAAAATTTAAACAGATAAAATCAGTTGAAAAAGGATTCGAAGTTCAAATATACATTCCAAAAAGGTGTTAGGCCCTCGGAATGCCCGCTAACTCGCGATTGATCGACGATTTGACTAAATGACCTTTTAAAAATAATTTTCAAATATTGAATAAATAAAGTAAATTCAAGTTTCATTTATTTACTTACCAATATCACTATTTCATTTTTAATTGATTATTCAAAAGGGAAATGAACTTAGAAGGAAAAATTTCAAAAAAAAGGAAATAATTTAAAGTGTTGTTAAGACTAACAAAATAAAAGGGGTATATGAAAGGACTAAGTAATATATATATATATATATATATATATATATNAAGAGAAATGACTATCATTTAGAATTAATTAACCAAAAATTAAATAAATGTTAGTGGCTATAATAATAAATAAAGAGTAGGGATAGAAGCATCAATTTTGGGCCTTTGAGCCCATTTTCTGCTGCTGGAATTTTTGGGGTTTTGGGCCTATTTTCCTTCAAAATATTCTGTGTATACACTTTATGTATACTCTGGTATATAGGCCGTACACGACCCCACTTTGGACCTTCTTTGAAAATTATGTCCTGTATTTTATGCCGCGTTTTCACATTTTTGGCACCTGTATATCATATATTACGGCTGTATATTAATGTATACATCCGGTATATCCATTTGTTTTGAGCCTTTGGAGGCCTGTAAACTTAATTCCCAGCAGTATACTTGCTGCTCTCAACCTGTACGTCAATTTCGAAAAGGCTGGCAGACTCGGGGGTAAGGGTTTGAGACTTTACGGCTCAACAAGAGAATGCAAATGGATGAAGTAGGACCCGTAGGGACCCAAAATGAATTTTTTACATGCAATAAAATAGAAGTGAATTAGCTTATGAAATGATAAAATAAATAAAATGTATTTCGAATGAAACACAATTTTAAAAAAAAAGAAAGCTACTTAAGAAATTCAAATTGAACCGACACATATCACTCTAAAGAAAGCCAAATGAAACCAAACTAAAAATGACCAAAATTAGTAAACAAACTAACTCTAAATAGTAGCATATTCCTTAAAAAAATATTTGGATTCCAGAGAATACATAACCATCGGCCAATAATAGATTTTTAGGTGTTAAGAGGAAACATGTGGCATAATTATTAAGTAAAAAAAAGCCTCATGATAAAATCCAAATTTAACTCCACCAAAGGAACCTAATATTGTTAGTTTTTCATGCTAAAGTGCAGAATGTTAATAAAAGATAGTAGCAGGCCAAAATCAATTTGGAAGAAAACTATCATTACAGGCACATAACCTAACATGCCAAACATTATTACTCCACTTAATATGCTTAAGGCACCTATGGGTAGAAATAAGTAGAACATTTAGGAGATGACATGGTTCATTAATAATTTAAATAAATGGGTGAGCTAAACCAGCCAGTTATGCTTATGATAGATATCTCCAAGCTACACGATGATGGAAACTAGGACCGGAATGCTTATTGTTGTTCAAGACGAGAGTAAAACTATGTCAAACCAAACATGATTCCCAATCCAAAACTACCTATCATCGGTATATGAACACAACCTAAACAATATAGAATAGGAACTTAACTCACAGGCATGACTCAAAAAAAATCGATTAGATTAACATTCAAAGAAGCATGTCCATAACACTTAGAAAACTATTCGAGATGAAGCCTAATGAACAAATAAACTGGCCACCAAGCAAGGACGTGGTACACCCATTTACAAAATACAACACTTTAGGATATTAACATGGAGTAGTAGATAACAGACTTGAAGAGAAAAACTAGAAATAAAGCATGTTTAATCTGAAAAAAAACAAAGCTAACACTTCGAAACAGACTCAACAAAACAGCAGAGTAAAGGATCAAAAAGAGCAGTCACGAATACGATGCAAGAAATCAAAACAACAACAAATATGATATATAAACTTGAAATATTGACGCCTTAGTTTATTCACTCAACTTGAGTTGAAAGGATGAAGGGTATGGCATCGAATATAAGGCAATACTACATGTTCACGGCGATAACAAAAAAATGTAGTAAAACGAAATAGAACACTCGATAACTTGACTAAAAAAAAGAAGCTAGGAACATAAAGAAACAGTAAAGGAGACAGAACAACATAGCCAACCTTAATCAAAGCAAAACTTTACCGAATTTAGAATTCAAACTTACTCTTCGAAAACTCATAGGAAAACACAAATATAGAATGCACACAATATGCTACATTGAAACGAAATACAGAAGAAAGCGATGATACTTTTCTCAGGGCAGCGAAACTTGACAGCGCTTGAGCTTGGAGTAACACTTCACCACTAACCTTAAATCGTAGAAGATCCCAGCAACCAAATAACATAAAAATGTATGTATTTAAGGTGTATTTTCTTGTATTTCCTATATGACTACTTCAGCCTAGTGGTTTCCCTTAGTAAGTTCTTGCCGACTTTTCCCAACTCTCAATATTTTTTCCTCCCCTTTTCTCCCGAAAATCCTCCAATTTCCCCCTTCCTTAAGAATGAATCAGAGGGCAGCATTTGAGAATGAAACTAGGGCAGAGATTGAGAGGAAAAGATGAGGGTAGAATTGGAATAAACAAGGGCCCATTTCAAATTTTAAAATTCAAAACTCACCACTAAAGGGAAACACCTTTTTTCTTAAGTTTCAACCTATTCCAAAAGAGGAAAGGGCGAATTGACGGCCCAAATTGGTTCCATGGTTCTTGACGAGCAACGTGACTCAATCTCGCGCTGATAGGGGTGCTTCCGCGTGCTTCTGCGATAGTACGGATTGAAAGAGACGTTGGGAGGAGACGACAACAAAGATGTTGTCTTTGTTGTACGCGTACAGGGCGGGTAAGGGTAAAAGTGGTGGGCTGGTGATAAATTGGAATGGGGAGGGAAATGGGTTACTGGTTTCTGGAGAAGTATGGGGTTGCTGAAAATTAAACTTGGGCCGCTGAAATTCAAAAGGAAAAATAACTTAAATACACAACTATAATTTTTATATTCTCTAATTTTCCCTACTTTTTTTAAATATTACATAATTCCCTTTTTTTTATTTTAGTGTAAGTTTTTAGATACATTACACTCTCTCTCCTATAATACACATTTACCAATTTTAATGCCTATTTTTTCTCCATTAAAACACTCAACCTCTTAAATCAGTTTTTGAATTTTAAATTTTATCCATTTAAACACTCAACCTTTTAATCAGCTTTTTAATTTTGAATTATTAAATTTAATTAAATTTAAATAAAAGAACAAATTTTGAAATTTTGAATTTCAAAATTCAAAAAATATAGAAGCAGGGTAACTTCCACTGCATTCTACCGTTTTGTTCTTACCAAAGTCACCTTTCACTTCTTTTTTTTTCCTTAATCGTCTTCATCCCACTATTTCTTCATAACTTTGAATCTTCTCAACCCAGCAGATTTTTCTATTTTCTTCTTTTTATTCTTAATCCATATTCGACTATTTCTTCCTAATATTGAATCGTAAGAACCCAGACCCTTTTTATAGTTAATCCATCATCAATTCGTATATTCTTCTCTTTTTCGTTTTTGTTAATTGTTCTATTACTTCATAGTAATGGATCCGTCAATTAATAGAAGGATATATGATTCCGATGATGATAATTGGAAAGAAAATAGGAAAAAGTCTTTGCATGATCCTATGAATCTTCAAAAGGATTCAAACAAAGACCATGGCGAAACATCAAAGGTTGTAAAAATACAACAAAAAAGGAAAAAAGAAGCAGCAAACACTGTTGTTAGGCCTACATTGTCTCGGGTTAGTATTTTGGTACTTAAAAATGGTGTTGTTTAAATTAGTAAAATTTTTAAGGAATCAAGTGTGCTTGCTGATACATTTTAAAAAGGGTGTATAGTGTTTTAGATGGTCAACTGATACGTGAATTTGTTGTGTTTCATAATATTTTATATGTATCATTAGGTTTTTGAAAATTATTATAATGTATCATTCAATAATTGTAGTAAAGTATAATATGTGCTTGATGATACATGTTGAATCTGTGTGTACATTGTTTAGTCAATGTAATGATACATGTAGTAGCTATGTATCACATGTTCTGCATGTAGTATGAATTCCTGTATGATATCATGTATCAGTAAGTTATTAGTTGTTTAGTTGATTTACTCATACATGTTTTGAAACTTGTTATAATGTATCATTCATTAAGTTTAATAAATGCTTCATCAGATATAGTTGATGATACATATAGATTCTTTGTGTATGTTGCTTAGTCGCTGTTTATGATACATGTATTAGACATGTATCACATGTTATAATGTTTTATTTAATTCACTGATACATGTTATAGACATGTATCACATGTTTTTCATGTAGTATGAAATTCTGAAAACTGAAACCATGTATCAGTAAGTTATTAGTTGTTTTATTTAGTAGTTATATTTCTATATCGTTTTAATTTGCGGTTTTATTTTCAAATTGCAGCCACTGAAGTACAAGATTAAAAAGATACCAACACATCCCATAAGGTTTGCTGTCAATTTTAACAACAATTTCCTAAAGGACTTTGAAAAATACATAGGGGACAATGTTATCCAAATGTTTAAGGATACAATTTTTGGACCCTTTTTAGACATTTCTAAATGTAATTTTCAGGGCCAAATAACTAAGTGCTTATTGCTTTTAGAATTGGAACAAAGCAACCCTAATGTGTTGCATATTAGACATTCCAACGGGTGTGTCCTGAAATTTGGTATAGATGAATTTGCATTATTAACAGGACTTAAGGTCAGAGGAAATACCAATGATTTCAAATACCCAGAACAAACTAATTGTATGCTTTTTAAAAAGTATTTCCCTGGTGCAGTCAATAGTGTTACAAAGCATCAACTAGTTCAAAGGTTTAAGATGGGTAATTGGGAGAGCAATCAGGATGCACTCCAAATGTCTATACTGTTCTTTATTCATACATTTGTATTAGCTACTCTTGATAATACAGCGATATCTATTGTCGACTTTCTAATGGTTGAAGATGGTAGATATCAACATTTTCCTTGGGGTCAGCTATCATTTTCCAAACTAATTGGTTCACTTAGACAGGATTTTGACGTTAGTAAAAAGTTGGAACGATTATATGGGATGCCATATGCACTAAATGTTTGGATATACGAATGTGCATCCAATTTAAATTCAGAAATAGCTGTGAGAGAACGCAATGTCATCCCAAGAATATGCAATTGGAGAGTTGTGTCTGAAAAGGCAAAGTTTGAAATGCTTATGTCTACCATTTTCCAAGAGGTAAAATTTTATTTTTGTATATGGAATATCGTTATTTATGTCTTTGTGATACATTATGAAATATTACTGTATCTAACAGTTAAATTATCTTATGTGTTTGTGATACATTCAGAATGCATGTTCAAACATTGTCCCAACAGCAGAGGAAATTGAAGCTTTTGATATTGCTCAAGTTGAACATGCTCATTCTACATCAATACCATTAGTACAACCAAACGAGGAAGATGATTTAGATAATTTCTCCACAAAACCGCCCGAACAGTTATTGAGGACATATTCTAGAGTGTCTGATACATCTCCTCCACCACCGCCAAAAAGAAGAAAAAAATCGATTATTCAAAAAAAGAAGGTGTCAGAACAGAACCAGCCTGATCAATCAAATGTGTCTCCGACACCGGATGATGATGTACATGTTTCCATGTCAAGTCTGCCTCAACATTCGAATGCTGATGATGTACATGGTTCTGTTCCACAAGTGTCACCGAAATCGGCTGCTGATGTACATGGTTCTGTTCCAGACGTTTCTCAGAACCCGGCTGCTGATGTTCATGGATATGCAGATTCACAGAATGTCAACAATATAATTCCTCATATTGAAGAGTTGAAAGGACATTTGAAAACTTACGTAAGTAAATTATTTTGTTATTTTTAAACAAACTTTTATTTATCCTAAATGTATCTACAATTTTTAGGTTGACAAGAAATTTGAGGAACTGATTATTTTGATAAAAGCAAATCACTCCCAGCTGATGCAATCTATTAGCAAAGAGAACATCAATTTTCAGGCTGATACAAGCACATTTCAGTCTGACAAACAAACATCTCAGCAAATACCAGTTGATCTCGATGATATGGGTGGTGTAGCTGAGGATGGTGGTGGTTTTTCTGGTAAAAATGGTGAGCATCATATCGTCGACGATGCAGGGGATGTCGATGTGGATGGTGTTGGTGTTTCCGTAAATGAGGGTGAACAAATAGTCAGTGATAATCCAAAGGTAATGTTTATGATACATTGGGTATGTTGTGTATCATACACATATAGTCAATGCTTTGTATCATGATCACTTGTTTTTCTCATTTTATATTCTGTCATGTATCATGCATATTTACTCAATACTATGTATCATGTGATTGTAATCAATGTTACGTATCAGCACAAATTATATTAACAATTTTTATTTCAAAACTGCATATTCAGGATGGTGACGCACATCAGTCGCACCAAGATTTAAATGAACATATCATGGACCAAGCCGTTGATGACAATGTTCAGCACAACATCCCTCATGTATTGCCCGAAAAAACAACAACGGATTCATTGGTACATTTTTCAATTTTGATTTATGACACACAATTTCATTACACACATATTTATTTTAAAAATCATTACATCATATTATACAGGATTCTTCAACTTCAACAACAATATCGCCATCAACTCAAGCAGCAATAGATGCGCTTATCAAAGATTTGGGTAAAGATGCTACCAATGCTAGACCATTATATTCTTACGATCCGCAGAATATAACTAGCAGCCAGTACTTGTTGACCGACAGTCAATTACCCACTGATATTCCAATAACGGAGATTGCTGTTAAAACTGATGCAGTCACTCCTGCGCATAGAAATAGAATGCCTTCGAGAAGGATTCAATCTCCATATTGTACTTCTTTTGGGTCAAGCGAGAAGGGAAAAGAGAAATTGAAGGATATGGCTCGACTCCATTTCCCGTTCGAAGGATGTGGCATTGCAGATAAAGTTTCACCGAAACTTATTGAGGATAACATGAATTGGTTGTTGAGGGGGCTTCTAAAAAATCATAACAATAAGTAAGTTTTGTACATTTTTTTTCTCAGTTTAGGCGTAATCATTTTATATACAACTAATTCATGATACTTTGTTATATAAAAACTGTAAATAAGTGAGTGTTATGTATCATGTACATACATTGAAAACTTATGTATCATATACGCAGGAACCCATCGGACGGTAAATACAGATCAAGATCTTCTTCTTTTGGATTTACGATGATGGACTTTGTTGTTGCTTTTCCAATGAACAAGAATTTGTTTTATGCCATGTCACAGCCAAACAAGTGTTGGTGTGATGAGGTAAAATATTAAACTATTTATGAAATATGTATCAGTCATAACTATATTATAACATCATGATACATTTTGTATAAGTATCATACTATTTAATTAGCAATGATACATTCTGTATAAGTATCATACTATTTAATTTGCAAAAGTATCATACTATATTCACATAATTATATTTCATTTTTTATATTGTTTAGATATATATAATTTCTTAC
>NC_028642.1:10795573-10807969 GCF_001406875.1 Solanum pennellii
GACTGTTGCTTGGACTTTGGTTAATACCCTCTTCCTCATCGGACACGTATGTTCACTATTGAAATTTCTAACAATGAATATATCAGATTTTTTCCTGCACGACGCCTTCATAGTCCAACCACATTTGTCTGAAAAGCATACCAACACATAGCTGCGTACATTTTTTAAGCATATTAATACACATATCAAATGCATCATATAATATATTCAACAATAATGTTTAAAGTAATCAAACAATGAAACACACAAAAAGTATCAACCAATTTTTAAGAAAAGTATCAAAATTTAATGAAAATTATCCACTAGTTGTGATATGACTGTTTAAACTGATACAGTCCTTACTATATCAGTAGTAGTATATTCAAGTATCAAATATAGTTATTTCAATGTATCAAAAACAAATTTCTGAAATGATGATACATTAAAATATAAAATAACATATGAAACATGCAGGTTTTCATATAGAATAGTAATGTTTCATGTACTAATTAAATTATAAAACAACACATGATACATTAAAATATCAAAACACTGTCATACCTTTGTTGACCACACCTCTTTACTTTGCAATTGAAGTTGTTCTTTATCTTATATTTCGTCATCACATCTACAAGTGTTGCTTTATCCTTATATATCTGACCTGTCTTCACATCAACAATATCTTAATTGATTATAACATTTGCAACTCCAACTTCTGCATTTTCATGTGACTCAAATAAGCTATTTTCAACTATTGCCAAAGCCTGTGTATCATTTGTTGTGCCTTCTACCCACGTTATTTCTCCACTTCTTCCATCAAAGTTATGTACAGTACCACTATTCTTCTCAATTGTGTCAATACATAATGGATATACTGAAAATCCAGGCTCATTTTTTTTCAGTTCAAAATATAGTTTAACACTCATATCGTTCTTAAGTTTCATCGGACAGGAGTTACCTTCTACAATGTATCGAATTTCAATTTCTTTCCTTGATACATCAATATCCAATTCGGCCGCAATTGCTGCTTTGAGATTAGAAAACGAAATTGAATCTCCAACAACGATTCCATCAATTTTGTAACTTTCATACTGCAATTCGTTCACCCAAATTCCGGAATGTCTCATCAAAATCGAAGTATTCATCTTCAAAAACCCACTGCAACAACAATAAAATTTCGATAGCTCCAATTTTAACAGATTGTTTAAAACAATTGTTTTCAAAATAAGTGATATAATCTTTGATTTTCAAATTTTGAAATTAATATCTAATTAAGTGCTGATTTAATGCTGATTAATGATCTGTTACCACAAAATAAGCTGTTTTAGTAACAACATTAACTTTACCGTTTTTATCCCCTATTTTTTCTTAAAAGTTTTAAATTACCATGTATCATTTACCATGTATCACTACAGTCTAAAGTATCACGGCTCAACAAATTTAAGGGATTTTTTGTAATTACTAAACTTGTCGAGACAGAATGTAATTATTGAATTACACTATGGGATTCCTTAAATTTATACAATTCAAAAGGGACCAAAACTTTGTTCTTTAAAGTGTAAAATAGGTATATAGCATTTTCTATAATAATATTCTCAAGTTATAGCATTAGAGTTTGAATTTCATTGTATAACATTTAATATCTCAAGCTATAGCATTTTAAAAAAAATATAATGTTAATTTTAAATTATTAAAAAGAGTTGTTAAAATAAAAAAAATTAAAAAAAACGGACAAATTAATAATGGAAAATGGGATCTTTATTAAATGAATTAAATATAATTATTAATTACTGTTAATAAATTAGCACGTTTTAAGGGATTTTAAAAACTTTTAGATTAGTTAGTTGCCTTAATTCTCTCTAATTGGTTTAAATGGTATTAATCTTTTATTTAATTCCTTAAAAAGCTCTATCAGATTGACATGAACGTACAAGTCATTTTGTTTTCCAAAATTTCATGATTCTTTTGATATTTGCAGATTTTAGTTTCGTTTTTTTATTAGTAGTTGAATAAATTTTGGCGTTGGAAATAATTTGATTTGATTTGATGGAGAAAATTGTGTCGATATTAATTAAACATGGTAGAAAGTGGAATCATCATATTGGTTTTAATTTTGATTTGTTTGTTTTAATTATGAATTGTTGGTTTTAATTATATTTGTTGTTTTGTACATGTATAAAAGTGTTCAATTTTTTTATTATTGTTAGATCTGAAATATAGTTTGTATGTTCTTTTTTTTGGATAAACAATTATGTTACGTATAGCATATTTTGAAAAATAATAAGTAAATGTAAATGTGTTTGAGTTGTAATTAAATTGAAGATTCGCGTGTTAATTGATTTGTGAAGAAAAAAGAAAAACGTACAGTATGTTTATTAACTAGATAAATAATAATTAGATATAATTCTTTGTACAGGTAAAATATGACAAATGTATGAATAATGTCTGAAAATTATATAAAATTTGTATTTAATGGTAAAACCTGCTCAAATAATATTCAAAAAGTAAGAAGATATAATTCTGTGTACTGGTGAAGTATGAAAATTGTATTAATTGTGTATGAAATTTATAAGAAACTTGTATCAATTGTGTATGAAAGTTTATATTTTGTTGAACTTACAATATATGTTTCTGTTGAAATTATAATATATATTTTTGTATTAATTTTGTATAGAAACTATATTCTTTTTGTTTATTAAAATAGTGTATATGTAAGTGAATGATATATTAAATGTGTATGAAGTTTGTATGAATAATTTTGATAGGATCAGATACAAAATCAGAAATTGGTTCACATTTCAGACCGGTTACAACAACAAATTCCTTTAACCCAAAATGTAACTCTGTATCATTTACATTTATAACAAACATGTCATCCCTGTCATTTTCAGTTTCAAGAAGAAATATATGTCGTAACAACTAACATTGGATTTTTATGTTATGCAAATCGTAAAAAAATTCAAACGGTGTTTCTGGTAAGAATTTTTGAAACTTGTCTTGACCTAGGAAGGTCAGCAGATCCGCAAACACATTCATGTTAATACATGAAGACAAATGTGTTTGTATCTTCTTCTCCTATAAAATTGGTAAAATTAAATTAATACGTTTATCATAATATATAATGTCATATAAAATCATATATACACTGTTATGTTAAATGGACATACAATTCAATTCATGAAGCATAAAAAAAATTGTACATCAGTTCATACACAATGCATACAATATTAATACATATTTGATTTTTTAAAAAAAATAATTTATGACTTTTAAACTATAAACTACTACTCAAACAATAGCACTACATTAATTCATACATCAAAATAAAAACATAAAATATACAGTTATAATACTTATAATAATAGTAAAAAATATACGACATACAACATTAATACATTATTTATACACTGATATTGTAATCGACAATATAGCATTTCATACACATAGCATACAAAGTTAATACATTAATGCATACATTCCTGTAGTGAAATATAGTAATTATTTTATACACAAAATCATACAACATTAATACATTATTATTTCTCAAAAATCATACTTTGTTGTAATCCCATTATATATTCACAAATCATACAACATTAAATCATACAATATTCATATATAATTATAATATACAATACTAAAACCTCAACTCATATATAAATCATACAAATTTCATGTAACTATTGACAAATAAAATCAAAATTAAACACACTTAAATAGTACATTTTTATTGAAATTTGAAAAAATCTTTTTACTGACCTTAACAATTTTTTTTTGTTTATTTGTGGCTTGTATCTCTGACCTACCAATTTCAATGCCTTTTGCTTTTTTTGATTTTGTATTTATTAATTTGTCAGCAAAATCAGACTCGGATTCAGATGATGTTTGAATTTCTTTTTCTTTCCTCTTCTTTCCTCTTTCCTTTGCCTCTTTGTTTTTGTTTTTTTTTTCATCTTTATTAATTCGTAAGCAAAATTAGACTCGGATTAAGATGATGTTTGAATTTCTTTTCCTTTCCTCTTCTCCCTCTTTCCTTTGCCTCTTTGTTTTTGTTTTTTTCCATCTTCGATTTCACTGATCTAGACTTCTCTTTTCCAGTTGATTTTTGTGTTTGAGTTTGTAACAAAATGTTGAATGAAGGAGCATGAAAGTACTCAGATCTTGATTCATCGACCAATCTTCTACTTTTACGTGGGGTTTCACTACCTTTCTTCGACATTCTATACGAACTTAGTGTGGATGTTTGATTTTGGGGATGAACTGATATGTGAGGGATAATGGAAAGATTCGGGGAACAGTAAGGGAATTTGGGGAAGATGATGTTTTAGGCGTGTTGGGGAAGATTGAGTGTATTGGGGGAAGGTTGTCGTGTATTGATTTAAATGGGGGTGGGTAGTTATTGGGTAATTGTAAAATAGGGTGTAAATTAAAATCAAATCCCTATTATTTAGTTTTTGTCTTTAAAAAGGTAACTCTATAATGTGAAATTTAATTAATAATAATTTATTATTTATTTTAAAAAGTTAAAACTGTAAAAGGTAACTGTATAATTAATCAGTAAAAATTTAAAGAGTTTGCTTTTAAAAAGGTAACTGAAAAAATAAAAGTAATTATTTAAACAAATTAATTATTATTTCAATAATTATTTATAATTTTTTTAATTAATATATTTTTTATTGATATGCTATAATTCAATGATAATCTCCTATAAGTAGTTTATTTTTAAAATATAAGTTTATAACTTGATATATATCATCTTAAATGTGTGTCGAGTGTTATTTTTATTTCTTTAAATGGGTATAAGGGATTTGGGATAATAACTAAATAAGATGAATTATAAATTATTAATGAACTTCTTAATATTAACAAAATAAAATAATCGACTTAACTATATAAAATAATTAATTCAAAAATGTAAACTATCATATACCAAAACTAATTTAGTAAAATAATTAAACAAAATTAAATCTTTTTGAGATGATTTTTGAACAATCATAAAATATACTAATTATATACTTAATCATGTANCTTTATAGTTTTTTCTTAAATATTTATAAAACTAACTATTTTAAATTATTTGAGAATTTAAGAAGCTCGTGAATTAATTCCTATCGGGGAGGGACAAAATTGGATGTCAACAGTTGTCCCTCATTTTACTTGGATTTATGCAAGAAATTCGAGGAAAATGAAATTGATCAAGCCAATTTTGACCGACCACATATTCATCTTTAGGAAAGGAATTGGTACGGACTCCAGGAATTATGGTCGAACCCTAGACACGGGTTTCCTACATATCTGAGGCTATAGAGAATTCATGACACTTGTAGTTCGATATGCTTAGTTTAACGCACGATTATCAAAGAATTCAATGCTACTCCGATATTGAATTATGAAGAGATCAGGATGCTCAAGAATAAGATTTATAATAGAATGTTGGAGTACAATCGAGTTTTCAATATTGAGTCCGCCTACATATCCTTAAACCATAGGAATCGGGCTGCTTGTAGTTCGACTCGATCGGTTGAAAAAGAAATTTATTATGTTAGATAACTTTTGGTTCTGGACAAGTGACACAGAATTGAGTATGAAAAGGAGGCTTGCAACCTCTTAGCCATGAATGTGGATCTCTTCACATCCATAAGTAAGAACTTAAACGAACATAATTTTCAAAGATCTTAGTGCATTGTCACTCTGATTGGAAGGTGCTTCTGGTGAAAATTAAAAAATCTAAAGAAAAACTCACATGTCTTCTGACAGGGGTGTGTTAGATTGTGGTGGAAGTTGCTCCTCTGCTTGCGTCCTAAAAGTTTGACACTCCTCTTTGGACTATGTCCCAATTTGCTGCTAAGAAAATGTTTCACGTTGTGCTGCATCCTTGTTGATGTCATCCGCACATGTGGTTTGATTAGAGAATTCATCCTATTGGATGCTCTCTACAAAGACTGAAACAACTTGTTAGTAGAAAATGTAACTGAAAAAAGTGATAGTATCTCTTACGATGCTATTCAGTTACTCTTGATGTGAAAGATGTCACATAAGTATGTTCAGTATATGCCACTTTCGAAGATAGTATGTTCGTTACAACTCAGATTTGCTGAGGATTTAGAGATGTCATTGCTTATTTTATGCATGGAAAACTCCGGTGATCTCTCCATCGAGCTAGCTAGCTCAATAATTATCCAACTGTAACGAGGTGATTGGCTCGATGATTATCCAATTGTAACGAGGTGGATGTCTCGATAATAGTCCAACTGTAACGAGTTGGATGACTCGATAATATTCCAACTGTAACGAGGTGGATGACTCGATAATATTCCATCTGTAACGAGGTAAATGACTCGATAATAGTCCAATTGTAATGAGGTGGATGACTCGATAATATTTCAACTGTAACGAGGTGGATGCTCGATAATATTCTATCTATAATGAGGTGGATGCTCGATAATATTCCATCGGTAACGAGGTGGATGCTCGATAATATTCCAATTGTAATGAGGTGGATGCTCGATAATATTCCAACTGTAACGATGTGGATGACTCGATAATATTCCATCTGTAACGAGGTGGATGCTCGATAATATTCCAACTGTAACGAGGTGGATGCTCGATAATATTCCAACTGTAATGAGGTGGATGCTCGATAATATTCCAACTGTAACGAGGTGGATGCTCGATAATATTCCATCTGTAATGAGGTGAATGCTCAATAATATTTCAACTGTAACGAGGTGGATAGCTCGATAATTATCCAACTCTAACGAGGTGGATGGATCGATAATATTTCAACTGTAATGAGGTGGATGCTCGATAATATTCCAATATAATTCAAAAATAGGAACCTGAAATGGAAAAATAAATATACGAACTACTTATGGGGTGGATCGCCCAACAAAACTATATGCTAAAGTCTTTGATTGACCAATCAAAACACATAATCCACTTATGGGTTGATACCTAAGAAATTGGAATCTTGACTCTAACATTGTCAAGGAACACGTATGCCTGAATTGCTACGTGACAAAAATACTAAAAACTAAATTGATGTATATGCACGTCGCGATTACGATTCTCTCTTTGAAAGATAGAATTATCGAGGTGAATGACTTAATTCCTTCACATGACGATTAAAGACACTCTTGTCTTCCTTGACAAACTCAACAACATTTAAGTTTGTTGCTTACATTTTCAATCGTTATTGAAAACTAATGATTCGATAACTTTGACTGTCATGGAGATATTGCGGTTACCAACATTCTTTTGATTTGATGGACTCATTGATCTTCCTTTGCAACACTTCTAAGATAGTGTCACTTTTGATCATCTTCAAATTTGATGTCGACTCCACATATGATTTTTGACTTTATCAATACATCACCTGCAAAGCTCAACACCAAATGTTAGTATCAATGATGAAGTAAAGAATAAAAGTAAAGTTGAAGAACTAGATTAAGTCATTTGACTTATTAAGATTAGGCTATGATGAGCCTAATTGTAACTTTGATCATGATTCGTAACTAGCGATCCTCCAGCACTTTGTTTCTTACAACTTTGAAAGAATCTATTAGTTTTTGACTTTAATATTCCTGCAAGATAAAAAGAAACTTGTTTATAAATCACTCGAGGCAACGTAATTAAATGAAGATAAAATGAGATGGAAAGTTTTTTTCGTTTTATTGATGAGGCCACGAGAGGCGTAAACGATGTCTTTTTCCACGCTTGAAAGCTTTCACATTGTCATATTTGCGACTTCATTGTTCCTGCATCCAAAGAAAAATTCTTAGTTTGAAAGACTGATTTGTGTTGGTCTTATCTCCACGCTCCTTCATACGGTCGGCTTACACGGTCGCCCCCTTTGTAAGACAGTCTTAGAGGAATTTTTGAGGACTCTGTCCTAGTCTAAGCTTAAAAAAAACTCCCGTAATTTGCTTTGTTAATTCTGAGGTTGCTCATTCAGGAATTTTGAGGCCCCTCCTCGAAATTCTGTCCCAGTTTGCATCAACAAGTAACAATTACATTTTGTGGAACTTTTGAGATCATCTCAAAAATTCTATCCCAGTTACAAACTTGATTTTCTAAAAAAAAATTATCGTAATTTTTTTAGATCCACCGAAAACTACTTCTGTAGTATTTTGGTCTTCAGTTTTGACTTATTAAATAATCCCGTTTGTAAACGAATTTTTGTGATCCTCTCAAAAATTTTGTTCCCGTTTCCATTATAAAGAGAGATGAAAATCTTACAGGTAATATGATCAAGCCTTTGTGGCGCCTACATATCCCATTGAAGCAAGAATTAGGTCAAATGTAGTTCCCCTCTAAAGGATTACCAACAATAAGAAATTTACAAAGAACCGACCGAGGCCGACATAGGTCGCCTAGATATCTCATTCTTGAGAATTCAGGTCGAACATTGTTCAAATACAAAGAAATATTAAAAAGGATAAATGGGGTGATCGAGCCTGACATAGACCACCTACGTATCTCATTCTTGAGAATTCAGGTCAGACGTAGTTCATTACAAGGAGTGTGCGATAAAATGGAAAGAAAGATTCAATAGACACTATCAAAACTTCATATGCATATTCTGATCAATGCTAGGAATACTTCTTTTTGATCTTTCACGACGAACATCTTCAAATGACTCAGTTTAGAGATGTCTTGCACTTACTCTTAAGCATCAAATATGTTATCCCTTGAGGTGGTTTCCTCAATATTGATCAAATTGTTATTCATCATGTTTTGTATCTTGTGCTTCAAGGTTGAACAATTTTCTGTGTCGTGTCCAACGGTTCTTTAATGATAAGCACATCTGTGGTCAGCTCTGTAAAATTTTGCCAAAGGAATGTTGGTCTTCCTTCTATATATAGAGCATACCCATTGCTTTCAACCTTTCATAAAGTTGAGTTTGAGATTCCCTTAATGGTGTAAATACTTTAGGAGCCTTCCTAAAGTTTGGGCGGGGAAATTTTTCTGATTGACATTATGGTTTTGATATTTCTTTTGGGAAGTTAACCTCATACGGGTAGTTGTGAACAGGCCTACCTCCTCTACTTTTTCTTTTGATGTATCCATATCACTAATTCTGGTTGCTTTTCCATTAGATTGCAATGCGATAAGGTTTGTGCCCTTTCCAGTCTTGAATCCATCTTCCAAAGCTTCTCCCACTTTGACAATCTCGACAAATTTTTGTCCCATCATACACAACATTCTTTCGTAGTACTCAGACTCTTGAGTTTGAATAAACATTTCAGTGATATCACGATCAAGCATGGAAGGTTGAACTCTTGCGGCCTCTTTTCTCCAATGAAGAGCATACTCTCGATAATTTTCTGTAGACTTTTGTTTGATCTTCTCCAAGTAGTAGCGATCTGGGGCAGCTTCTATGTTATGTCCAAATCTTTTCGTGAAATCCTTTGCGTGTGCATTCAAACCTTTCCATTGTTTCAGTTCTTGTGATATAAGCCACTCCAGAGCTTCTCCACTTAGACTTCGATTGAAGAGACGCATCAAAAATGCTTCATTTTTGCCAACTCTCACGAGTTGATCATAATAAACTTTCAGATGTGCTAGAGGATTTCCTGTTCCATTAAAAGTGACAAACTTTGGCACTTTGAACCCTTCTAGAAGGTCCAAGTTCGGATGAATGCATAAATTTTCATAATTCAGCCACCTCTTCTGAAGCGTAATCGAGTTCTTTTATCGCTTTCGCAATCTCTTCCTTCATGATCTGCTTAGTCTTTTCCTCTTTGGCCTTCCACTCCTTTTCCTTCTCTTCGTAATGGTTAAGTTTGGAATATGCAGTATAGTGAAGATGTGATTTGGTTTGGACTGAGATATCAAAAGTTACTTTCGAAGGTATAGGTTGAGAATTTGGTGGATTTTGAGTGCCTTTTGCAGGGGTCTGGTACATGAAAGAGGGTGTTTGATGATTGTTGACATTTAACCTCTGAAAAGGAGGGAGTATTTGACAGTTATTTGCGTTTTGGTTTTGAAAAGGAAGAAAAACTTAAGAGTTGGGATTCAGGATTTGAAGAGGAGGCGGTGCTAGGTATGAAGTGTTGGTCTGATGAAGATTTGACGCGGTTAGGTTGATGGTGGAAGGATTTTGAGTAGGGTTGGAGGGTGGGTTATTTAGGACATGTTCCAAATTTGAAGTCAGATAAGCAAAATGGAGTGGAAGTCTTCCATTGACTAGAATGTTGACATCGCTAGTCGGAATTGACAAATCTTATTTTTTCTGGAATTCAACCTTTAACTCAGCAATATGTTGCATCAACTGTGCAATTAACTCATTTTGTTCAACGGCAGGCGGTTAAGCTATAGCAACTTCAGTCAAGCTGGTATTCTCATTATTCTGAGTCATTTTTCTTCTCTCTTTCAACAAATTTCGATTGGGAAAGTAATCTTTTAAAACTTTGAATTTTCAACAACTAATCAACACAAATCAGTTTTGAGTACCTGAAAAGGAAAAATAACTCAAAGGCAAATGTGTTAGTCTGTGTAGGCAGTAGAAAATACAAAATACCACACACAATGATATAAGCATACAAGAGTCATTTAATTTGAAGAACAACTCACCCACAGATATAAAGAAATTATCAGATAGATAGGAATTTGTCTATCTGAATGTTAGCTTTGTGAGTAAAAAATATCGACCTGAGTCGAGACAAAGTCGATTGAGTATTTTATCATCGTACTTTTGGTTTTTGACTTAGATGTAACTCTAATTTCTTTGTAAGAGTTTAAAAAGATAAAATTTCTCAGAGTGGGACCGAACCTTGGAAGGCTGCCTAAGTATCTCATGGAGGAGAATTCAGGTCTTATGTAGCTCGACCCACTTGAACCTTTTTCGATTTAAGATGATGAATCCCTTTTGATATGAGAGATTAAAATTTGAAAAATGAAGTTCGATTTTTTTTCTTGAGAAACTAAAGACTTGAAGAGTATTTGGACGCACTTTTGATAGTGAATTGATATTTGTGCTTAGGGTTTCTAAAAATTTTCGAACAAGTGTGACCTAGAATATCTCTAAATAAAGTAACATATTCACATAAGCAGTTATAACACATAGACACATATTGCACGTTCTAAACAGATATGTGACCATTTTGTGCCAAGAGTAGACCTAGCGATTTGAGGGATGTATAAATCATTTGAAATATTTCATTGCCTCAAAACTCATTTATATAAATTTTATGAATAAAACTTAATTGAGATACATAATAGAGGAAATGGGATAAAAAGTAATCAGTCCCACGCAGGGCTACGACCCTAAACTATGCCTCTTCGAAAGATCCTTCTTCTTTCTTGATTTTTGTCATCTCTGAGTCCCAACGTCTCTTGATGGACTAGTAGCTTGGGAAACTCTTTCTTCAATCTAAATAAACTATAGTCTAATCCTTACCCCATGAGACAATGATGTTTCAAACAATGTATACATACTTCAAATTTAAACACATAAGTATGAACATCCGTTTAAGCCGTGGATCGTTTTGGATTCAAGGTGGTCTCTCTAATGGGCCCAACATGCCTTGGGTGTTGGGTCATCTAGCTTGAAATGCTCTAGATTCGGGATTCGATTTAGCTCTACACTAGTTGACTAAGAGTGGCTTTGAAAAAACCGGGGACCCAAACAGACAATTTAGGTTGGAACTCGTGACAATCATTGAACGCATGACGAACCAATAAATTGTCGCTAATTTCGAAAAAAGGTTGAGTATAGAAAAGTCCGGCTACTGTTTCGCAAATCGTTCTTTAATATACTATACAATATATATCAGAATATGTCATGAAATACAATGCCACTTATATAACTAAAACACATTAGTCACAAATAAACAATTTAATAGTTACATTTAGCCAAATAGTCAAATCCTTTTGGTTAGAACTTAATTAATCCACATCGGAGTCGTCATTTATGTGTTACGGAAAAATATAATAAAAAGTAAAAAATGATTCGGAAAATCAATTAATCTTATGATTTAAGAGATCGATTTTCCAAATTAACAGAGTCGCCACTTGATTTTTTAGTAAAAATAAAAAAAACTTATAATTATTTTTAAAAGATTTAAATAGATAAAATCAGTTGAAAAAGGGTTCGAAGTTCAAATATACATTCCGAGAAGGTGTTAGGCCCTCAGATTGTCCGTTAACTCGCGGTTGACCGACAATTGACTAAATGACCTGTTAAAATAATTTTCAAATATTGACTAAATAAAGTAAATTCAAATTTTAATTCTTTACTTACCAATTTACTATTTCATTTTTAATTAATTATTCAAAAGGGAAATGAACTTAGAAGGAAAAATTTCTAAAGGGAAATAATTTAAAGTGTTGACAAGACTAATGAAATAAAAGGGGTATATGAAAGGACTAAGTAATATATATATATATATATATATATATATATGTATATATAAA